>NC_031781.1:19306046-19370022 GCF_001522545.3 Parus major
GATCTGAGTGCTGAGATCTCTGAGCTGTGATCTGAGTGCTGAGATCTCTGAGCTGTGATTTTAGTGCTGAGATGTCTGAGCTGTGATTTTAGTGCTGAGATCTCTCTGCTGTGGGGCTGTCCCAGGACAGATCCCTGAGAATTCCCTGCTCTGATGGGAGCCAGAGCGGGAGGAAGGTCCTGCCAGACCTGTGGGATGTCTTACCCGGAGAGCACAAATGTAGGGGGTGTTCCTGGGCTCTCTACTGCTCAGGACCTTGATTTGTGCCCCCTGAATTCCTCTGTCCCTGGAACCCTCACCCAGCTGGGCACAGGTTGGCCAGAAGGCTCTGGAGCAGAAGGTGGGGCTGGATCTCATGTGGAACTTTAGGTTGGGGCAATTCTTTGGAGGCCCAGGAGAGGAATGGAACACGTTCCTGCCCCTTTTCCTCACTGGGTTCCACGTGAAAGACCTCTTGTGGTTGGAGAAATGAAATGGCAAAAATATTTGTGGGAAAAATACAGAACATCCCATTCTCAGGAGCGGTTTCTGTCCAAGGTTAAGCTGGGTTTTGCCACCACAATGGTTGAAAGCAGAGAACTTGGTGTCCTTTAAGGTGTCAGATGCTCTCACTGCAGCTCAGGATGGAACTGCCCCAGGAATGGCATCGTTTCCTCCCTGCAAACAAATGAGGCCACCAGGGGCTGGATTTGGGATTAGATTCCCGAGGGTTCCCCTGGCTGGAATTTCTAACCACGATACCCAACTGTGACAAACTTCATTAGGATATAAAGGATGTGTGAGGGAGAAGGGATGGCTGATCTCCCACTCTCAGCTGTTCATGGAGGAGTTTCCCTGGAATGGCAGAGATCCTGAGGAGCAGCATTCCCTCAGGGCAGGGCTCGCTAATCAAGGTGTCATTAACGCTAATGAGCCTTAGGTGAAGGCAGGTGAGCACCAGCCTCTGAAGGAGCTGGAAATGGGGAAAATGCCCATCCTGTGGGATCCCAAGCACTCCCAGGCGCTGTCCTCATGGGATGCTCCCTCCCAGGGGTGGAGGCAGAGAGAATTTAAGGCTCCCGATTTCCTCCTACCATTATTTTTTCTGGATTGGGATCTTGTTTGCTCCTCCTCACCAGCCAAGGGCCTCATCCAGCTTCTTCCAAAGGAAGTTTTTTAGGTCTTGGATTGTATCAGCCAACACAAGTGCAAGGGAGTGAATTTATTTAACCCAAACTGAGCAACAATGTTTAATTTCTGTACCCTCTAAATACATTTTTATAGCCTGAGGTTTGCCTGTTCTGCCACCCTGCAAGCAGCTCTGTGGTGTGGGTCACTCTCTAGGAGAAGAGGTCCTAAAACTTTCTTCTTTCTTGATGGTGTTTTAACAATTTGATAAAAATTTATCAGGTGGGAATTTGGGATGAAAATATAAATGTTTCCTAAATGAAAGCTTTTTATAAATGTGCTTAAAAACCTGAACTATACCCAGCTGCTGCCCTTTGGTTAAAGGGAAAGTTTTTCTTGTGCCAATAAAAGTAAATCCTCTTCATTCCTTTCACCTTTACACTCCTTCATTTAGGAAGTGAATTTAGCAGCTTGCTGAGTCTGTTGAGTTCCCTTGAAATCATTATTTTATTGTTCCTTTTCCTGTTGGAGAGTTGGGATTTTTAGGAAGAAATTGTCGGGATTTTGGCCTCCAGTGGCTGAATTTGGTCTGGTGGCTCAGTGAGGTTGTGCAATGCCTGGTTGTTTTGAGGCTGGGTTAAATTTGGTCCCAGTTGTCCATGCCCAGCTGGGGACCCTGGAGATGGAGCTGCTCCATGGGGCGGGATGGGCCCTTCCCTTCCCAGGACACTGCTGGGATGGGTGTTTTAAATCCAGTATAAACCAGCAAAAGATCCATGTGAAAAATAAATCCCTGCAAAGGTGATGATCACTTAGAGTTCAGCAATATTCTGGTTTTTGCTGTTGTTTTCCTGCTGCACTGATGGTGTGTAGCTCAATCCAGTGCAAGCCCCAGCTATTGTTTTTCAGATCAACTTTCGATTTTAATGAAGTGGAATAAACGGCTTTGAATGGGTTATTTAAGGAAAGAAAGAACATGGAAGTGTTCAGCTTTGATTTGAGGGGTCAGGTGAAATATTTCACAAATTAGCAGCACATTTAGCTGTAAGGAGAGCTGATGAGTGAACTTTCCCTGGGTGATGTTATGAGCTGGAGGGGAATTACACCAGCAGCACTTGGCAGAGGAGGCTGGCAGGAGCTGCAGCCTGAAGTTCTTGTAGGAGCAGAACAGAAAAGGCAGGTGCAGAAGGAGATTTTGTGAATTAAAAATGAACCTGCTCAGCCTGGGAGATTTCAGCACATCTGGAATAGTTTGGAGCTGCAGCTGAGCAAGGGCAAATGTGATTCCATTTGCGGTACTTGGGACAGAAATGAAGGAACTGGAGGTGTGTAAAGTGTTTTTGTTAACTCGAGCAATCTGCCAGAGCAGCCATCAGGGACCTTGTGTGGCTTCTGTGTGAAATCCCAGCACTTGACTGGTTTTCCACATTTACTGCCAAGAAGTTTCTCACAGAACTTTGTTCTCACAATGTTTTTTGCCAGAACAAAAAAAAACCCAACTTGGTAGGGAGTCACTCAACGGGGTTCTTTTACCACTTAATGTATTTTATTTGTGTCTAACAGCCCATGGCAGCACCTGTGCCTTGTCCTTGTGGCAGCAAAGGAAGAATTGGATGATTCTGTTCCCTTCCAGCCCTGCCAGAAAGGTGAGGTGTGGTGGGCACCTCGCTGCTCTTGCAGCCACCAGGTTTCCCCTGGTTAAGGATGTCCTTCAGCCTCCTGAGCTATAAAATTCATCTGGAAAATTCTCCCTCTGGGAACTTCTGCTTTATTTCTGCAGTTTGGGTTTTTTGGTTATTTTTGTTTGTTTGTTTGGCCAGAAGTGTTTGAAGTATTGCAGTTGTCCTGCAGGGAGCCCAGAGTCTGGGTTTGCAGTTCACTGGAAATATTGGGGTGAAGAAGAAGCAGGTCTGGGGAAGGCAGGGGGGCTCCAGCACCCCAGTGAGGAGGCCCCAGTGCTCCCTTCCCCTGGCTGGGGAAGGCTGGGAGAGGGATTCTGGACGTGGATGTTTTTGCTGGCTTCCATGGGAGCTCTGTGCTCTTACTGCACCAGGAGGAATCGCTTCCCTTTTGTTTGCTGGGACTCAGCAGTTAAATGAAAACAGCCTGTTTGTATTTTCTTAACAAAAACAATTTGAGGCACTTCCCAGAAGTTAGGGATCATGAATAATGAAAGATTTTATTTTTAATTTCCAGAACAAAATAAGACTATGAAATGGTTGGGCAAAACACTTGAATCCAATTAGGAAACAACTTGGTGAAGAAGAAAACCTTGACACTTATTTTGAGTATTTGATTCCCTACAATATCAATTTAAATGTAAATTGTGCTTTGGAGAAGAATGCTTCCATCAGAGGCTAAAAGCATGTGGTTTATGCTTGGTGTTTTACAACTGGATTATCTCAGACCTGGGTTTACAGTTATTGCCTGTGGGCAGAATTCCACCTTAGCACTTAGAGCACAGGCAGTAATACACTTGTGCATCTGTTTTGCAGCAGATTGCTGATAGAATTGTGTGATTAAATAAGAAATTTTATGATTTCTTTTCCCGTGGTAGATTGCAATCGGTATATTTAGGTTTGATTTTGGCTATAAAATTTGTAGCCTGCGAATAAGTGGGATAAGAAGTTGCAGGTTGAATTGTTACTGGCAGAATTGAAGTGCTGAGATCTCAAATGTTTAAAGAAGAAAGGTCTCGGGAGGAACCTTGATCTGTGTTTAGTGCCAGGTGGTGAGGTGTGTTCATGGCTGTGTTTTATCATCTCAGGGCTGGGCTCTGCTCAGCTTGACCCTTCCAGAAAATTCAGTGTCCAGTTCCTCATGGCAGCTGCCTGAGATCCTCCTCAGGTGCTTTTGGTGCCAGCAACAGCCCTAAAACTGCTCCAGCTCCTGCCTGGAGATCAGAGCAACCCCCAGGAAATCTGGGTTGTGGACAGTGCCAGAATGGCTGCTAGGAGATGCTGTGAATAATCCCAGGAGCACGTGGTGTAGCTGGAGATGGAAGAAATGTCAAATAAAATGACACCGAGGGTTTTTTAAAGTATTTCAAGTGTTTGAATGTGTTTCAGACGAGCTGTTAGTGCAGGTCTCACACGCCTGGCTGTGCCTGGCTGTTTTGGGTTTGGCTTTCAGCAGCTCCATCCAGACATTAAAGGTAATAAATGCTGCTGTATAGCTACACTTTAAAATCATCTTCTGAGGCAGTGAAAATGTGAAGGCTTAATGGTTCATATTTCACGTTTCTGGTGTGAAATGTGAGCAGGCAATGCCATGGCAGGAGAGGCTGGTGAGCTCTGCCACGAGCTGAGGAGCACCAGCCTGGCAATCTCCTCACCATGGACGTGTCCACTGGACTCAGGTATTTTTTTAGAAAGGAGATTTAGTTCTTCATATTTTCTTAATGAGTGTTCTAAGCCTCGTTTTTCCTTGTATTTTCCTTAAGGAGCCTGTGTCTGTTGGATGTGGAGCTGGTTCAGAGCTGTTCTACAACCCAGGAACTGCCTTGCCCTGCCCTGCAAACGGGGATTTGTCATTTCTTATTTCCAACCTGTGTTTGTTATGCCTTGGATTGATGTGTCAGGGCATTTTTCCTTCCCCTCAGAAACTTTCCTCTGTCTTGGCATTTGGCAACTTTGTACTCCAGCCTTGTTGTTCTGCTCTGTTCATATTTTTAAAATGCGAGCTCTACAGGCAGAAAATAAATTCTGAGGTGGAGGGCACCTGTGTGGAACAGCCCAGTGTCAAAGGCAGATAAAATATCTCCCAGTCCCTGACAGCGGTAGATTTTTGTTAATGCTGGTTCCGTATCACTCGGGAGGAGAAACACTTTGCTCCTTGATTTATGGGCCCTGACAGGGAAGTGTCCAGGATGATTAATTACAGCCCTAAATGACAGTGCCCTCATTCACACCTCCCTGGCCTGGATGATTGAAATTAATAAATATATCTGTGTGGCTGTGGAATTTGCCGTTGCCTGTTCAAATATTGATACACTTGACGTGCTGGGAAGGGATTTAGCAGAGGCAAAGCCTCGCAATCAGCACCTTGCTACGTTTCAGTTTGTAGGGAGGGAAAGCAGCAGAAGATTCTGGAACTGATTGGAAGGCTATGAAGAATTTTCAGAGAAAATGTTGTGACATTTCTTTGGCAGTTTAAACCCTTGCTTTCTGCAAGCATTTTGATGATTTTTGTCTCTATATTTGTCATTTATTTTTGAGAGTATTGGCTTTGAGAGTCTACAAATTAGCTGGAGGATTGTATTTTTGGGGACGGAGTCTGACACGTTGGGACTGTCACAAAGCTCTGCCTTGCCAAGAGGAGAGCACAGTCACGGGAGCATCCAGAATGATCTGTTCCTTGTCTGAACAGCACACAAACCTCCTTTTGCAGCCCTTCTTTGGGTGACTCTGATGAGATTCACGTGTTCCAATGAACGTGAGGAGGCTCTCGGTGCATGAAGGAACAGAATCACAGCTGCTGCCTGAGCTGGGGAGTTGTAATGACACCCAGGGGCTGTTCCCAGTGGAAAGAGCTGCAGCCCCACCTCAGGAATGGTGTTGGGCTCTATTTTCCCAGCTCCTCCAGCTTATTCTGGGAGCAGCTCTTGTCCGTGCTGGGTAAAGATTCAAACTCCTGAAAAATTTGCAATTTGCACTTGAAATTTTCACCAGTAACATTGGGGTCAGTCAGATGTGACCTCTGCCAGCCTGGTGATGGCCCCAGGGCTGCAAAGTTTGAGCAGCCTCTTTATCCTGGTGATGGAAAACACGGGAAAGCCGAGTGCTGATCCCACCAAAGTGTGGGAGCTGTGCAGTGGAGCCTCCTCAGGGATGTGGCAGGTGATAAATGCATCCCTTTTAATTCCCTGAACTTGGAGAGTGATGTTTGCTTCTTTAGCAGCACTGAAACCTTTAGTTTAGATCTCTTAATGTTGCTTTTTTTGGGGCTGTTTCACTTCAAATTCCATCCATGCATCAGCAGGGGAAGCCCAGCACAGATCACCCCGTGTGGCTGCCTTGGACTGCTCTGCACTCAGCTCTGAGTTTTCAGGCTCAAACTGTAAATCCAAGGCTAAATGGAAGTTTTCTGTGCTCAGATTGTTTTTTCTGACACCTGTGCCTGTCCAGGTCCTCCTCCTGTGCCCTCATGGAAAGGCAGCGCTGCCTTTTGGAGCTTCTTTCGACTACAATATTTCTGTGGAGTTTATTTTCAATTTTAACTTGAACTCTCTGCCTCAGCCCCCTGTGTGTGAAGTGGAGATAATTTTGCTGCCCTACCTTGTCAGTTTAATTAATGTTGTGGAGCGTTCAGATAGCGACAAACAGCTGAGAAAAGCCCAAAGGAAATGAAAAATTCTTTCTTGGGAGCGGCGTTTGGACAGTCGGCAGCAGATAAGGCTCAGACACACTGAAAAACGAGGCAACCCCAAAATATTAAATCCAGGCTCATTTAGGAGGAAGGGCTGAACTCTGTGTGCTCAGGGAGCAGACACACGTGGGGAAGGGCTGATGAGGTAATTAAACACTTGCAAATGAAGGAGGTGCATGGGGAGGTGGGGCTGAGAACAGAAAGATAAAGTTACACCATGTCACTAATTTTGGGAACTATTGAGGGGCTTAAATGAGATGTTCTGGCTGCTTTTGCCCTGAGCTTGTACTAAAATCACTAAAAACACTAACACTTTTATTAAAAAAAATAATAAAAAATAAAAATTAACTACTTAACCTTCAATTAGAAAAAATATTTCCCTGTGAAACTCCATTTATTTTCTTATTTCTGTGTCGCTTCTGATAGGAAAATGTGTTGTGGATTACAGGGCCAGATGTTCTATAGAAAAAAAAAATCCATGGTTGATTCTCAGTTGAATCTTTAAAAAGAAACATAGGCACCAAACCTGGTGGTTTGGATTGGGTTTTCTTTTTATTAGCATGAAAATATCCCCTGATGTGCCTGAAAACCCACCTGCTTCAGGATGAATTAATTTGGCTGTGATTTTGTGCCGGTGACATTGGGGAGGTGTTCAGTGCTCTGAGGCTTCCAGGAGGACTCCAGCAGCTGGGAGGTGATGGGATGAGCGGCTGCCACATGTGTTAATTCCTGCCTTTTATCGGCTGCTGGGGCTTCCAGGAGCAGCTGACAGCTCCATTTCCATGGCAGGGAGGGGGAATGCAGCATGATTAGGTACAGGTCATCTGAGGGGAAAAATGAACATCTGAACTCATCTGAGGAGCCCTTGGTGTGGTGAAATCCACACCCAGAGCAGTCCTTGTCCTTCAGCTGTCTGCTGAGGGGCCTTCTGATGCACAGGGCTCCTCCTGGAGAGGGAAAATTCCTGAGATTCATTGCAAATTCCATTCACATCATCCCCCAAATGATTTTTAATTTTCTTTGAATGACAAGCAATTATGGCCTTTTTTTTTTTCAGGGGCTGCATCGGGAGATAAAATGTCTCTCAAATTCTTTCAGGTATGTCGTTAAACCGTGCTCATAATTGAGGGCTACAGGAATTAGTGCGCAGTCTAATTGTGAGTGAAGAATGAAATGAAAGATTGTGTTAGGCATCAGAGCTATTGTGGAATTGTGCAGGTTTAAATAGTGAGTGGCCCTTTCCCTGGAGAACTGTGACAAACAATCTGGGCTAAACTGGAGAAGTGGAGTGATTTACATTTGTCTTATGGGGCCTGGAAAAGACTGAATTTGACTAAAATCTCTTTCTGAGTCTCCTCTTTCTTCTGAGAGCCTTCCTGCTGCTCTTTGCTGTTTGAATTCTGAGCAGAGGCTGGCTCAGCTCTGTTTGTGGGACAGCACAAAGCGATTTGGCAGCACCTGGATCTCCAGGATTTGGGGCTGGAGGGCCCTGTGGCCATAAAAGAACCCTTTTCTAACAGCAGCAAACACCTCTGAACCTCTGCTGTTCTCACAGCAGCGTCCAGGTGTGGAGGGTGATCAGTGGCAGGAGCCCCGTGTGCCACAGCAGAAGGAACACTCTGTTTAGAGAGCAGATCTGAATTGGGTAGAAATCCCTATAAATCTGAACCTGTTCAAATGCACCAGAGTGGCAGACAGCAGGGGGATAATTTAAATACTGGATATATGCATACGAATGGGCTCATTTGCATAGTGTTCCAAGGTAATAAATTGTTACTTCCAGCCTTTGTGGCAGCACATCTCAGGAAAGGAGCAAAACAGCCTCTGGATCAACTTAGGGAATGAGGGAATCAAATGGACTTTATTGGAATGATGAGGAAATCAGGTGGGAGGGGCTAATGAAGGAGTTAATTGGGGTTCTGTTCTGTGGTGAAGCTCTTTGGTGAATGGTTGTGGTGCTCACTGAATGAATTTCCATGTCTTTAGGTGCTGTGATCAGTGAGACCTGCTCCAGTGTGATTTGTGAGCTGAGCCAGTGGAGATGTTCTCCTTTGGCAGAAACACAACCCTAAGGAATCTCCTGAGGCAATAATTCCTCCTTTGTCCTCAGGTGGGACCAGTCCATCACAGCTCGGATTCCAGTGTAAGTTGTGGATCCCTCAGGGATGTGGAGCTGGATCTGTGGTGTGTGCCCATGGCTCCTGCTCCTCACAGAGCCCCCTCTGCCCTGCTGGGGAGGATGAGCTCCCTCCCCAAGAGCTTCACCCTGGCCTGAGCAGAGCACTCTGCTCAACCCTCTGCAGAGCAGTGCAGGGCTCCTGCATTCCCTGCAGCCTGCTCTTCTGGCTTTCCCTGCTCCTGGAATAGCCTGACAGGCTGCACCAAACCCCCAAACCCTCCTGGCCCAGAGGAGCTCCTGAGCAGGGACTGTCCTCCTGTAATTCCTGGGATATTGGGAAATCTGGTAAGAGCTGAAGGAAAGCAGGGCTGAGGCACTGCCCTTATCCTGTGCTTGGGAGCTGCTGCTGGGACAAGCAGGAATTGTGGCTGCTGCTGGGACAAGCAGGAATTGTGGCTGCTGCTGGTTTGAGGGGAGTAGGGGAGGTATTTTCTGTGACCTCTGGTGCAAGAGAGACTGTGCTCCAAGGGAGCCTGGAGAGCAACTCAGAGAGGGGAATTGAGGTTGTGTACAAAAGGAATTCCTCCCTGGGAGAGAGGTGAGGGTGCCCAGAGGAGCTGGGGCTGGGGATGCTGTTGGTTTATCTTCCTTTCTGCCCCACCTCCATCCCTGTCCTTTTGCTCCAGTCCTTGTGCTGTGGCTCCAAGCCCTCGCTCAGGAGCCTCTGGTGCACTGAGGATCTCCAACATGGACTTTCCTTCCACCTGAACACGGGCTGGAATGTCTGTGGGATCCAGTGTGGCTGTCCCTGGACCCCTGGCAGTGTCCCAGGCCAGGCTGGACACGGGCTGGAGCAGCCTGGGACACTGGGAGATGTCCCTGCCATGGCAGGGTGGGCTTTAAGTTCCCTCCCAACCTAAGCCATTTGTGATTCTAAACAGAATTTCTTGCTTTCCCTGTCAGTGCTTTCACAAGCTTGACAAACAGCTCAGCACCCTAATTCTTATTTTTACAGTTCACTGCTGTTTCATATTGGCAGTATCCATCTCTCCCTCCCTTTATAGTGAACCTTTCATTGATTTATTGTGATGGTTCTTTAAATCCCTGGTGAAAGAGCAAATAATATCTTGGCATTTTGCACACCTTTTAATTATAAACAACTTAAAGGAAAATCCCTCAGATGCAAAAAAACCCCAGCAAAGAAAACCTGTAGTTATATCTTTAGAAGAGAAAAAGTAATTGAAAAGAAAGGGGAGAGTCTGTAGGATCATAAAGGAGTTGTTTATTCCCCTCTGTGCCTGGTGTGATGTGTCAGTGAAGCTGAACTCGGAGTTTTATGGCTCTCCTCCCCAGATTGTGTGAGACACGTGTCCATAAAACCCTGCTGTGTTACAGCAGCCTGAGGAACAGCACTCCTGTAGTCCTGGGACTGTTTAATCCCCTGGTTCCTCTGGATGGAGGTGGGAATCTGGAGCCAGGCCCTTCCAGGGATGGAACTGAGCAAGGATTGTAGAACACGGAATAACCTGAGCAGGAACCAGGACAGAACCCTGGAAGGAGCAGCTGAGAAAGGTCAATAGCAGGAATATCAGCAATAGCTGCCCATTATTTAGCTCTGAACTGATATGCAGGGAGCTGGCAAACAAATGCAATTATAAATTAATTACAAAGTACAGCTCAATGCTGCTCACGTTGCTCAAATCAGCTTTGCTGCAGGATGGATGAGGCTCTCGCCCACTGAGACAACATTTGAGCCCTTTTAATTGTCCTTTCAGAAACAGATTTGCTTGTTGTTACCCACCAGTACTCCCATTTTCCTGGGAAATTCCTGAATGGATGGGAGTTCTCCTGGTTCAGTGGGATGTCTGTTGTTAGAGACCTGCTCTCTCTTCAGGGAAATCACAGGGAATTAATCTCTGGTGATTTGGTGTTTTCCTGAAAAATCTGCACATTAGGAAGGAGAAAAGAGTCCTGCCATAACTGGTTAACAGATGCCTCACAAAGTAATTCCTAGAACTTCTTGGGTTTTTTCCATCAGGAAATGCTCTCAAGGAAGTGATCAATGGGGCAAACTGCTCTTGATGCTTCCATGGGGCTGAGCATCTCCCAGGAATTCTGACTGAAAAGGGCAGTGGGGAAGGAATTGGAGCAGAAATGATGGAGAATGGTGGCACTGGGGCCTTTGCAGGTGGAGGTGGCAGGGGATGTGATGGGAGAGGGAATGCAGGGATGAGCAGCACAGGAGGGATCCATCAGGAATTTCAGAGCTGTGCCCTCATCAGCCCCTCAGTGCTGGATTAACTCCTGCCCTGCCCAGCTCTGGGAGTGGTTTGATGAGGAAAGAGCCCCACGCAGGTGCTGAGATGCTGGAGCTGGATTTCATAGCCTGGCCCAAGCTGACATTTAGCAAAGCAATTTAAGAGGATGTAAGTGAGAATGACCCCATCCCTGGAGCTGTGGGCTGGGATCAGAGAACAACCAGCCAGAATCTGTGCCAGCTGAGCTTTTCCTCCTCTGCTGGACAGATATTATCCCATAAACAGCCCGGGGTTGAGCTCTCCTGGGTGTTGGAGGTGCTTTCATTAGGATTGTGGCTGATCATTAGGCTTTGTCACATCCCTGCCCTTCTGCAGAGGTAACACGGACAAATAATTCCTACAAAATTGTGTTTAGATGTTTGATCTCTGCTGTTTCTGACTGCACAGGGTCACTCTGGTACACGTGAGACTCTCCCTCCAGCATTTCCTATCTGTAAGCTGGAGTCAAACTGAAATTTAGAAACTTGTGTTGTTGCCTTGGATGAGTTTCTGTCTCCTAAAGAGCAGGTTTTAATCCCAGCCCTGCAGAGACAGGCACAGTTCTGCTGTGTAAATAAATTCGTGGTAAATCCTAAAAGTCCACAAACCTTTGTGGACTGTCTGTCTGGAGAGCCCAAATCCTGGATCACAAATCCCTCCCGTGCCTCAGTTTCCTCTGGCACATTTACCTGTGGCTGGGAGGTGAAGCTCAGCAGGGTTTCCAAATGGTCTGAGACCCATTCACTGAGATAAACGAGTCCCTATAAAAACAGCCCTGGTAAAATGAATCGTGCCTGGGAGGTCCACAAAAATCTTTATAGACACACAAGGTAATTAATTAGAAATAGTCCATTACTGGGCAATTGGTTTAGGATTCAATTTTTAATTTAGTATTAAATTGCTTAGGGACTATTTTCTTTTACATTTTCTTATATCCTTATCTTGCTGCATGATATTTGATACTCTGCCATTGGAGAGCAGTCCAAACCCTCGGATTCCCAGCAAGGGATCCCCCAAAGCCCAAACCTTACCAGCAGAGTTTGTCCATAACTGTTATTGGCAGGGCAGGAATTGACAGAGCAAATTTCAATTCAGCTGTTTCATTTAATATAAAAATACATATCTAAACCAGCAGCAAAACCACAAGCAGAATAATCCAGCATTTCTAAGGAATCCTAACTCCAGCAAAAGACTGAAACTTTGGGAGAGGCACACACAGCTCTGGGGATGTGTAGACAAATTCTTCTCTTTGCCATTGGGAGCCAGCTGCTGATTATTTGGGGTTGTTGCCATTTCTGTCCTGTTGTTCCATGATTAGTTAACTGACTGAAATTGCCTGCTCTGTCTTCATCTCTTCATAATTTTAAGTGCTTGGATGTAGCTGATTCCAGCCCTTTTTATCAAGGTTTTTACTTCAGTTCTTGAGGAAGACTAAACCTCAGACACAGCAACTTCATCTTAAATTGCACTTCTAGGTGGGGATAGAAATAACAGGAGCAATCCACCAAAGAGGCAAATCCAAAATTCAGCGTTATTTCTGTACCCTGGACTTGTATTTTGTGCATAATGTAATTTAGAGTGTAGCTCATTTCCACTGTAGAACACACATGGGAGCTGCTTAACACTTGATTGGGTTTTGAGATCAACTGGAAGAGTCAAATGGAAAAAAATGTTGTGTTTTGGGTCAGGAGAGTGGCAGGGATCCAGAACTTGGGCATTAATAATACACAACAGGGAGCTCTAGGAATAAATCCCTTTCTGCTGCTCAGCTCAGTGGCTGTCAGCCCGAGCGGGTTAGCTGTGTCAAGGTGTTCTGCAGCGGGCTGGAAACCATTACTGGAGTGCAGTCCCTTTACTGGGAGCACTGGGCAGGGCTGGGCTCCTGCTGGAGGAGAGCTGGAAGCACAGGACACGTTTCCCTGCTGCCCCCAGATGAGTACAGACTGCAGAGGAGCCCATTTCTGTAACAGAGCCAGTCCAGGATCCTGGCAGATTGGGCAATAATAGCACAGAGTGCTCGTTCCTTGTTCTGCTTCACGCTCACCTGAACAATGGAGATGGGCTGAATTTACACTCATTGCTGCAATATTGATACAAGCTGCTAAAACCTTCTCTTTGTGCTTTATTAAAGGAGTGCAGCCTGTTTGGGGAGGGGTTTGTGAGAAGGGATCTCCTAATGAACCCCTTCTGAAGTGATGATCAATCATTGCTGTGGGGATGGAGCTGCAGCCTCTCCCAGGCACAAATAAATCACCAGCAGAGCCCTTCAGGAGCCTGGGCTGTGCTTGGCAGGTCCCCACAGACAGGATCAGCTCTGCTGCTGGGGCACTGTGGGCACAGGGGGCTCCCTGAGGCTCCAGGGGTGCTGGAAGGAGGAATGATGTTCCTCATGGAAGTGGTGAGGTGCTCACCAAGGCTCCAGGGGTGCTGGAAGGATGTTCCATGTTCCTCATGGAAGTTGGGAGGTGCTCACCAAGGCTCCAGGAGGTGCTGGAAGGATGTTCCATGTTCCTCATGGAAATTGGGAGGTGCCCATGGTGGTCACAGTGAGGGTGTTCTGTGCCATGGTTTGGTGTGGCAGTGTCACCTGTGGGAGCTGAGAGAGAAGAGGAAGGAATTTCCGCCTCCTACAACTTCCAGCTGGGCCTCAACCCTTCCAAAGCTGGATCCATGTGGATTCAGGAATTGTGGTGCTTTGGACAGCGAAGAATCCCCCCAGGCCTCCCCTGTGCTGTGAGGCTCAGCAGGGGCTGGGCCTGCACATCAACCACTGAGGCTCATCCCTTGGCATGGGATGATCACAAACATTTGGCAAACCCTTGTTCCAGTGGGATTCTCCCCCATCCAGATGAGGCTGCTGATGTAAATTGCCCTTAAAAAACTCTGATCTGGGGGCTGGCAGCTCCCATGGCAGCTGGAGCAGAACCTGATCCCCAGCCCTGCAGTGTTCCTGTGTTTGGGATTCCCAGATTCTGATGCTGGGAACCCCTCCCGTTGTTCCCTGGCCCTGGGAAAGCCCAGCAGCTGCCACAGCCAGGATCCCAGCTCTGCTTTTTGTTCTGGACACGTGTTTACTGTGTTCTAAACTGGTTTAGAACCTGAGATTTATTTTTTTCTAATTGAAATGCCATTGTTTTCTTCTTATTTTAGCTCTTGTTTGTGAGCTGCAGCAATTCCAGGGAGGAATGTTTTATCAGCCAGGAGATTTCCATGGGGGTGCAGCAGCTGTTGGGATATGGGCTCCACGGCCACCCCAATAATGTGGTTTGGTTTGTTCCTCTCCTGAGTCCTTCAGGTTCAGATTTCTCCCTCTTGTGTCCCTGGGGCTTTCCCTCCTCCTCTGAGCCCTCTGTGCCCTGCTCACCTCCCCAAATCCAGGACACACCTCTTCCCATGCTCCTTACCTCAGATTACTAATTCCCATTATTATTTAATTACCTTTCTACCGGTCAGACCCGTTCTCTGTAGGGTTTGGAGGGTTCAGAGCTGGTCAGTGCCACAGGTGGGTGGGAAATGTGGGCTGAAATGTCAAACATCCTTAAAAACATAACCTTTGAACCCCCAGTGCTAAAGAATTCCTGCCACAGTGTTCTGTACAACCTGCTGATGCCAGGGGCACTGAGAGGCCCCTCTGCAAGGGTTAGTCAGGGTGGAGCCAAAGTGCATGAAAACGTTTTGGAAAGAGCTGCAAAACACAACAATCTGATTTCTGAATCAGCGGAAATGGAAGCAATAGGCCGTATTTTCCCTGAGAAATATCATAACTGTCAGGGAACAGAATTGTCTTTTGATTGTAGCAATATGCATTGAAAAATCACTGCTGGGGAAGTTAATCTCCTCAAGGCTATGAAATATTCTTTAGGCTGAGGATGCACTTGTAAAAGTTGTGCTTTTGTTGTTGTTTTTTTTTCCCCCACATGTAAATTATTGAAGAGTGAAATGAAAAGCCAGAGATGCAGGTGTCCTGGTGAGGTGTTCCTCCAGGAGAGGGGCAGGCTGGGCAGGAGCCCTCTGCTGCTCCCTGCAAATCCTTGGATCTGGGAGCTTGTTTGCATCCTGTTCAGTCTGGAGCATCAGGAGAGCAGAACAGGAGGTGTCTGCTGTTGGACAGACTGACCTGTGTGGCTTCTCCTGCAGGACTCCTCTGGAGGGCTTTAAAAGCACTTGTGGCAGTGCTGGGGGTGCCTGGAACTGATGGTCTTGCTGGGGAGTTGTTTTTAATAGAAATGTCTTATTTATACACTTGGTTTGTTCCTCACTCTGTGTTTTAGGAGACTGTTACCCCTGAGCTGCCTCCTAACCAGCTGAACTCTGAGAAATGCCTGTTCCCCCGGCCTGGGAGGGCTCTTCCAGCCTCAGTGATTATCCAGAGACCAGGAGCTATCCCCCTCAGGATGGTGGGTCAAGTCCTGCAGCATTTTGTTTAACTGGGTTTGTTTTTTGGGGGCCAAGGCAGAGCCCAGGATGTGCCAGCCCACAGGAGAGGCAGAGCCATGGGATTTGTCCCCTCCCAGCCACCTCCCCCTGGCCTGGGCACAGGGAAAGGCTCCAATATTCCATTGTGTGCATCACTGGCCGAGCCAGAACTGACTGGTTGATATTCAACATGGAAATTGGATTTCCAAGTACCTTCAGGAGAGCTCCAAGGAGGCAGCTGGGCTGATGGGGAGATTATTCTGTGATATCAGTGCATGATGGAGCTAATGAATTAGATCCAACCACCTACGGTGAAATCTGTTTGCTGTGTACAAAAATGAACAGGAAAATGGGGTTTTTATTAAAAATATCATAACTATTTTTTTTCCTTCAGCCAGAATATGTACTACATCAATACATCACCCATACAGTTGTGAAGGTAATGCTATTACACCACAGACATTTCATCTAAATAACAAAGTTAATATTGAAATATTATTTTTACCAATGACAGGGTGTTTTTTAACAGCCCATTGACATCAAATCATGTGAACAATATCCACTCCAGCTCCATTTGTCACCTCTTCAGGCAGGTGGGGAAGAGTCAGCCTTCCCTTCAGGCTCCATCTCTCCTCCCCAGACTGGGATGGGCCACCCGGTGCCCTCTCCTGCATCCCCCTTTGCTGGGTGTCAGGAATGCAGGGGGATCCTGGCAGTGGGGTTAAACCTCTGGCTGAGCTTCAGAAATGGGAAATTAAATATTTTACAGCAGCTGAGGCCTTTGTGTGTTGCTGGTGGGGCAGGAGCTGGGCTGGATGCAGGACAGCTGAAATGTTGAAGTCAATCCACACATCTGGCTGAAGCTGGGGAATGCAAACAGGGTTGGCTGGGATGAGATTTGTCCCGTAGCCATCCACAATTAAATTCCCATTCCTGAAATACCCCCTGGAATGAAGGCAGTGATGGTGGGAGCACGGTACAGAGCACTCCCAGCAACCCCAAAGGGATTCCAGGTGTTGACATCAGCTTGAGCTCTACCAGGAATGTTTCCTTTGGAATCAGCAGTGTTGGAGGAATTGAAGGTTGAGAGAGCAAGGCAAGAAATGGAATTAATTTTTTATACAAGGGAATGCAGGGTGCAAAAATCCTTCTGTTAATGGCATCTCAGCAAAATTTCATTTGCTTATAGTATATTTTACTGGATTAATCAATTCCTGCTTTTTACCAGGTGTGTTTATTTTCCTCAGTCTCAGTGAGAGAACAGTGACCCAAAACATCTGGATGTAAACAATTGCTTTCCTAAACAGTTCTCCTGTGAGCCTTTACTGTGTGATCAGAGGTATTTATGTTGTATTTTATAAATAAACAGCTGTGTGGGACACTTGGTTTCTGTGTTTGGTTGTGTCATGAGGAGAAAAGGAATTGTTTTGCTGTCAAGGACTTATTTCCTGGGCAGATTTTACATTAACATGACAATACCAACAAACATTGTCAGCTCACAATTGGCTCTTTTTGGCAATTGTTCATGGGGGATATTAGTGGAGATTTGGGTGCTTGTCCCAAAATGTGCTGGGAGCTTATTTTTAATAGAAATAACTTATTTATATGCTTACTTTGTTTATCACTCTGTATTGTAGGAGACTGTTCCCCTTGAGTTGCATTTTATTCAGCTGAACTCTGAGGAAATTCCTGTTCCCCTGGGCTCCAGCCAGGTGAGAATTCTCCCATCTCAGGGTTATTCCCTCAGGAACATCTCCTGACAGCTTTTCCAGGTCTCCCTCGTGGTGGTGTTGTTCAGAGGTGACAAATGGGCTTTGCTGGAGGCTGGACCAGGGCTGGGGCCAAAGCTCAGTGTGGCCTCCAGCAGGACATGTCCCCCTGAGATGGTGTCCTGTCCTCCTCCTCATCACTGCCCAGCACTAAGTGTGGATGGAAGGAGCCTTCAGAAGGTTTTTAGTCCCCTCAGCAGTGCAGTTTGTTTCCTGGGATGGTCGGTGGCCGTGCAGCAGCAACCCAAGGTTTCCTCCCTTATTAACCTGGGCTGCAGGAGATTTGCCTTTGTCTCTCCCCAGGCAGGTTCTGAGAGCCCAGCTCCTCTCTGCCAGGGAAAGGTGTGCAGGAGGGGGTGCAAAACAGCCAGACAAGCCTCACACTTATTAAAATTCCAGGGGAGGCTTGGTGGAACAAGCTTTTGATCAGATACAATCTATTCTCAAGCTCAGTCTAATATCCCTGGATGGCAGCTTTTCCTTACATCTCTTTGGGTTTTCCCCCCCCCCTCTCTTATTTTATCAGGCAGTTTTCTCATAAACTTTCTCCTTTCTCCCTGCAGGATCTTAAACATGGAGAGGTTTGGTTTTTTTTTATAGTGATGATCTTAGATAGGGAGCTGGGGGAGCAGCTGTGCCAGAGGAGGAATTTTAACCCATCCTGGAGCTCAGCCTGCAGCAGCTCTGTCCCTGCTGCCTCCCATGGATGCCCTGCCTGCAAATCCTGGAGATGCAAAACCTTTCCTCCTCCCAGAGGTCTCCAAACCTTTGCTTTGCAGCTTTACCACAGCCAGTTGAAGTTCAGTCTCCAAAGCAGGATGTGATTTTTGCTCAGTGTGTGAAGTTTATCCAACATCCCTGCCTGGTGTTCCATCCAGCTGCTGCTCCTGACCCAAAGGTGCTGCTGCATCCAGAGGCACAGGTTGGTGGGAACGTGGACAAGTGTGTGGCTGCCATGGAAACAGCCTGAAATTGGGAAATCAATTAAAGCTGAAAAAAAAGTGCTATCACTTCAGCAGGCTAAATGCTTTCCTGTATCTTTTCAGTCTCTGTAGCTTCTCCATTTTGACTTGCAGGTAATTGAAGTTTTAATTTGTTACTGTGTATCAGGTTAATGAAAGCAGCTGTAAATGAACTGGATTCCCTGGTGTCCCCACGGTGAGTTGTGCAGCAATGGAGAGCTCCAGCTGCTTTGGGAGGAGCTGCACAATCCCCTTCCTCTCTGCCTGAATTCCTGGAAAATTCCTGGAGGGCTGGCTTTGGAAATGAACCTGGGAAAAATGCTCATTACCAGGCAGGGAAAGGGGCATCCAGGACCTGTAAATGGCTCACTCAGGCTGCAGAACAGTTTGGGATTAAAAAAAAGGGAGAATTTTCTATTTCTGCTGATTTCAGGGAAGGAAGAATGTGCTGAGCAATGGCAATAATTGGCTGTAAGCAGGCAGTGTTTGCTTTATGAACTGTCTGGGTGTGGAACACAGGGAGCCCAGGCTGGGATTACTCCGGAGCAGCTCCCTGGTTATCCTTTTTTCAGGTTAATAAACCCACTGGCAGATATTCCTGTTTCAAAGAGCAGTTTTAAATTCCTCCAGGAGCTTGAATGGCTACAAGCCCTGCAGGTACTGGAGGGCACGTCCAGGTGTAATTGTGGCATTCAGATCTTAGCCAGAAGTTGCTGCTTCTTGGCTTCTTTATTTGGAATTCAGAGTGGGATTTTCACCTGCCCAGGGAGATCAAGTTCCACTGAAAATCGATGGAACTTTTACACTTCTAATGACTGAAACACCCTGAGAAATCCCATCCTTAGGGCTCTAAATGACTCTCCCATTTTCAGAAGTACTTGATGGCTGTCACTGGGTTTTCCTGGGCCTTTCTAACTCTGCTCCCTTAAAGGTGAGGAGGGTTCTGGGAGCTTAGGGCACACCTTTAGGGGGATTAAATGATGTTTTTAAAACACTTGATAAAAACCTAGAGCACAGTGATGAAGCTTTGTATTATTCCCTCATCCCTCTTTGTCAAGGCCTCAATTTCCTGTTTGATTTCCAGGATCTAAATAAATCAGCATGTTTGCCTGCCTTGCCCAATGTCTAATTAAATATGGAGATTGCAGATATGCTTGAACTGAACAACGAATACTTGGTGTATTTGCATTGACATCTGGAGTTATAATGAAATTATTTATTACTTCCAAATTAGAAGCATTAGAAGAAGTCACAGTGCAAGTGCTGGCTACCAGCTGCTTGTGTTTGCATCTCATTTTTTTATGCCATCACCTTCCCTCTTTGGTCAGGACCTGCTCTGAGAAGATGATGCTGCCCATGTGAGACTTTTCTTTCTTGACCAAACCTTTTTCAGAGAGAGCAATGCCTCAGGGGGTGGCTGAGCTTTCATCTCTCACATTTCTGGTTCCAGTAGCTGAACTCAATCTGAGGCTTGAAATGCCACACTACAAATAACATTTGGGGCTGCTACAGCTCTTCTCTTGCCTAAGTTTTAACTTTGGCTGAGTTCCACAAAGTTAATTTAACATCAGTATCTTGTTTGATATTTTTTTCAGGAATATTTTTCAAGTGTTCCAGAAGTTTAGGAAGTGTGTGGATATGTCCTAAATGAAGTTCTTGCTGATTATGGTGACATGATAAACTTGGTCATAAATCCCAATTTACCCTCATGGCAATGAGATCACCAGGACAGAGGGTTGGCACCAGGGGCTCTTTAAGGTCCCTTCCATCCCAAGCTTTTCTGTGGTTCTGAATCCAAACACTGGTGGGAAAAGTGTTATTTGCAATATTTACTGGATAGTTGACAAATGAGATTAAGAAAAAGACCTTTTTAATTTAGTTAAAGTCCATATAAAGGGTGGAATTTATTAGTGAGAAACAACCCTTGTCATCTTTGCTTTGGGTTTCCCCATGATCTGGCATAAAAATAATGTGTTATGTAAATGTTTATACCTTGGTGGATCTCGTTAAGCCATTTAAAGTTAAGTAATGTTTGCCTGTTTCAAAACTTCAATTAGCATTTAACAAGAAAGCAACAGTCTAGCCAATTAGAGATTTCAGCAATAACACACACTCACTTCCATTTTCTAGCAATTAATTGATAAGTAGTTTACTGTGGGCTAATAATTAAAAGAGAAAACATTCTGAGCAAATTGAAAGCATTAATGCAAATGAGTTCTGCATTTCTTCTTTTCAGACTGGCTGACCAGGGTATCTAATCTGCTGTGAACAGAGGAGGGCTGAATTATCCCAAATATCCACTCGGGCTGGCTCACCAGCCCTTAAAGGGACATGGGGAGCTTTGGGGGAGCTTTTGCTTTGCTGAGGGAGCTGGGAATGTGGTGTGGAGGGATGGAGTGGCAGAGGGCTCCTCTCCTCGTGCTTGGGATCAGAGCAGGGGGAACAAATCGTGGTGCTGTGTTGCTGCTGAAGATGAACAGATCACACGGACACAGGTCGAGGTGTGGTGAAGAGAAGAGCAGAGTTTATTTTTCCTCCCAGGATTTATAGGTTTGTGACCACGGCCAGGGATGGGATGGTCAGGATAACACTTTCTCACTGCACTGGCCATGAGAGATGCCCAACACAAGACGTGGAACAGAAAGAATGTACACATATCTATGTTTACAGTCACTGTCCTGGAAAAGTCCTTAGAAAAGCATGTCAGCAAGCTCAGAAGCTGAGTTTTCAGGGCGACAGGGCTGCACTCACCTGGGTCATTCCCAAGGGGAAAATCCCAGCTGTGCCTGAATCCAGGCGGTCGCGGTTCTGAACAGCAGAGCAGGAATGTGGCAGTGTGGGATGGGCTGGGGAATGGGAATGGGCTCCTCCCTGTGCCTGGGGCCAGAGCAGGGCACAGACACTGGTGCTGCTGGGGTTCTGCACCCACCTGTCTCACCTGGGCCATTCCCAAGGGAAATCTCCCCTGGGCCTGAATCCAGGCGGTCACAGCTCCGATGAGCTGGCCCAGCTCTCGCTGCTGTGACCACGACAAGAGCAATGGGATGTTTAACAAAGAAGGATCTGAGTTGGCAAAATCACTTGGTGCATTCTGGCGGTGGAAATTGAAGGCATTTTTCTCCGGAATGCGGCGGTGATCACTGGGAATAGCTCCTCACAAACAGGAAATATCCCCGGCTCCCGCACTCGAGGTGCAGCAATCTCACTGGATGGAGAAAAAGGTCTCATTTTGTCTCGGAGTTCACTCATTTATGAGCTCTTCCTCATCTGGATGGGCAGCGAGGTGAAATTGCCTGAGCTCTATTAAGCTTTGAACACGAGCCATCCATCCCAGTAAAACACTCCTCAAGAGCTTCTCAGTTCTGCTCCTGCCCGTTCCCAGTCTGCCCAGTCCGTGTGCAGGGAATAAACCCAGACCATTTCCATTGTATTTCCAGCACGATGGAGCTGTGAAACTGGGAGGTGGTACCAGCAGGACCCTCCCCCCTGTGAGATTCCTGTTTGTTTGCCTTCTCTAAATTAGGAGCTGCTGGTTTTCCAGTGGGAACTCAATCTATGGCACCTCCTGGCAGTACCTGAAATAATTTATATATAAATAATAAATAATTTGGGAAAGACCTTTAATTGGAACAAGAATTGCCCAAAATACTCCTTTGTGTTTGAATTTTAATGTACTGTGTTCAATATATTGTGTTTTCCCTCACTAGACTGGAGAGATGATGGAGAGTTGAGAATGACAGCTCTGTGAAATTCCAGGTTCAAGACCTGAAATGGATCTTCTGCTTTCCCTGGGAACAGGGCCTTGGAGAGGAGCTGAGGAGCAGCCCTGGATGTGCCCGTGGCCTCCTGTGAGTGACCAGCTCCTGGTTCCCCCTCCCCTGGGGCTGGGCTCCCTTTTCCTGGCTGTTTTATTCCCAGGGAATCCAGCTTTTCTCTCTCTTGCTGTAAATACAATTTCTCCAAAGGCTGCTGTAGCCATTCCCAGACAAGCTGAGGGATGACCTGTCCCTTCCCAGTTATTTAATAACCAGCATTTACTGGGACCCCCAGTAACAGTCTCTGTCCCTCCCTGAAATGCTTTCTGAGCTGAACACCAGATAATATTGGAACTAACTTGGACATTTTGGGATATTTCGTGTCAAAGAAATATGGTAGAATTACACAATAAGTATTGGTTCCCATTTATCACTGCTTCATAATACTTTTTTATTAAACTTTATTTAATCCTTGCTTTCCAGCTCATTCCGTTGTCTCCGGCTGTGGCAGACTTTGGTGATTTATTATGTCCTGTTAATAGATATACATTTGGAGTTCCAGAGAGGAGAGCCATATTAGTTCCTTCAATCTTTTCCAGTGCCCAGAGAGGATTACTTTGGGAAACACTTGCCTGAAAACCCTTCCTGAAGCTCATTTCCAGCTGGAAGTAACTCCAGTGGTGGGTTCAAAGCAACCTGAGCCAGGGTTTGAAGAAAAGATTTCTGTTTAGGAGTCTGGATAAGTGGAGATTTTAGAATAATTTGTTTTTTCTTCCTCCAGAATGTCATGTCCCATAGGATCTGGGGTTATGGGGTTGTTTTACGTGGAAATAAGGGCAAAGCAAACCTCATCATTACAGTTTTCCCCTCCTTCCCAGCAGCTGTTGGGAACACAAATATTATCCTGCTGTATATGCACAGCTATAATTTGAAATTATAAATAGTGCCTAATTTTACTGGTATTTACTCCACAGACATAAATAGAGCTCAAATGAACTGGAAAATAAAAATAAAAGAACGCTTCTATCTCGTGGAGATGTCAGTGCTAGCTTGAATTTATTTTGATCTGATTAAGTATCGCATATAATTTTTCATCACACTGTATATTTAACAAAATCAGTCTGTGATTTAATATTTAGAAGAAAAACAGTGACAAATATAAATGCTATTTATTAAGCAGCAAATAAGCATGGCCAGTCACCAAAAGGGTTGATTTTTATAGTAAGTGAATGTCAAAGTAATATAAATAGTATGGATATATCAGGTAAAAATGGATTTTTTTTTTTTTATGGGCAGACTGAAAATTCCTGAATTTGGCAAAACAATTATTAGCCATAATGCTTAGGAAACGATTTATTCAAGAAGTAGAGGTCCTTATTTGGGAGTTTTGTGATATTTTTTGCTTTTATTCCTTTGCTATTTATGATTTATTCAGATGTCCCTTCAGAGCTGTCCCCTCTGTGGAGTGAAAGGCTGCTGTGCCATTGCCATGTGCAGTGGGGAACCCCTCCAAAAATCACCTGTGTTGGATTCACTTATTGATGTCAAAGCCCCTGAATGCTTTTTTCTCTTTTATTTTAAATGTGCTCATTTCTCCTGGAGGCATAACTGAGATTTGTGATTGTCATCACCCAGAGTGCAGCGTTTTCAAACCCAAAACACGTCCTCCAAATCATTTCAGGGAGCAACTGAGACAATTTGTTAATGAGCTGATGTCTGGAGTGGCTCCTCATATCGAGTAGCACCCTAGAGCATGGAAATTTTCTTTATTCCTGGCTGTTAATAAGTTATTATTCCCCCATTATCATCACTATTATTTATTAATGGCTGTTCCAGTGCTTTGGTCATGCTCATCATTCCCCTTTCCAGCAGCAATTCTGGGATGTTGCTGCTGTCCCACTTTCCCTCGGTGCCTGCGTGATTCTCCTGCAAAGACACCCAGAGGTTACTCTGCTGCAGTCCAGGGAAAATCCTGACTTTGGTCCTGGAAACTTCTGGGGAGAGGACTTTGCTGGTCTGAGCCACAGCTGGGAAGTTGGAGCTGCTCCTTAAATGCCAAAGAGCTGCTGAAAGCCTGGAATCGCCCAGAACGATGTTGGAGCTCCTGGAGCTGTCCATGGTCCTGCTGGGAAGAAATGGCACCGGGCTCTTCCAGGCTCCTGCAGAGAGGGGGACACTCAAATGTAGAGGGGATGAAGGTCTTGTTTTCTTTTCTGTTTTTAATCTCTCAGGAAATGTTTGATCAGCTCCTGCCCCTCTCTGTGTGTTGGTTAAGGTGTGTCCTGCTCCAAGTTTTAGGAAGGCAGCACTTGGAGCTGAAAGGCTGAAGGAGTTCTGCTCCAGCCCCAGGGCTCAGGGTGCTGCCTGTGGCTCAGACGAGGGGGAATTGCTGCACTGGCATCACCTTCCTTGGTGTCTCCAGGATTTCTCCTCTCCTTCCAGCAGAGTGCATTGCAGCAGTGCTGTTCAGCTCTCCTCGCCCTGCTCTCCTTGTTTTGCTCAGTGCGCCCTTCTTGGTTTTATTTCTTTATTTTCATTTATTCATTTTAAATTTTCGGCAGATTGCTTTCAGGAAAATGTTCACCAAACACATAAAGAGTGGTGTGCCTGTCCTGCCCACAAGATGTGCAAAGCCCCAGCTGAGATGTGATGAGCAGGAGCTGTCTCACTCCACCTGTGGGAGCTGTTTTTCCCAGTGGCTGTGCCCAGGGATGGGGGAGAAGGGGGCAGGATGTGGGGGCTGCTCCCAGAGCTCCTCTGCTTCCAGCAGAGTGCTGATGGACAAATCAAAGTGTCCCAAACGTGGTGAGTTCCTGTTTACATTTATGACAATTCCCCACCCTGTTTTCTGCGGGAAATTCACTCAGTAACTCAAAGCATTTGGTGAAACTCAAGTTTCCACATGAACAGAGCTCCGGGGGGGCTATGCCCTCCTGCCCAGCCTTGGATGCCATCACTCCGCCTTTCCAACCAGAAATATTCGTTTAAATAGTTTGATTTGTCTCTGCTGACTCACAGCTTAATGGGATTTTAAATCTGTTTGTCTCAGTGCCTCGTTCCAGTCTCTGGGTGTTCCCTGGGACAAACTGCAGCATCTGCCAGGACATCCAACCCAAAGGGGCAGGTCAAGGTGCAGGGACATGGAAGAATCCAGCCGAGGATCACAGAGGGGAGCAAGGGCACGGACAGGAGGAGAGGAGCACGGATGGTTCATGCTCTGCAGGAACCTTTACAAGGCAGGAGATCTTCTCCCAGTTTTTTTCCACTTGACTGCACTGTTTTTTTTATGGAGGGGAAAAAACCCAAGTACTTTTTTATGTACTGTGTTATTTTTTTAATAGCTCAACATTCGCTGGATCTTTGCAGTGTTCAAGGCCTCATGAATTTTTAAAAAAACCCAACTGACAACACAAACAGAACATGTTTGTACCCTGGGGGACCTTTTCTCACTGTTCTGTGAGCTCCTTGAGGTCATGGCTCCTCCTGCAAGGCTGGAGTGCTCCCCAGAAATCCCTGGCACTTGTCCTTGGAGCTGTCACAGGAGTGTGGCACCTCTGGCTCTGGCCCTGCTGATGTAAAAACTCAACGTGGAGTACTCAGGACTTGCCAGCAAAGCTGGGCTTTATTGGGGGCCACTGGGGGACACCCCAAGGCACTGCCAAGAGAACAGCAGCAAGGATTGCTCTTCCCATTAACCAGCCTTGCTTCCAGTAACAATTTTGGTGGTTTCCTACAAGGAAACTTGGCTTCAAAGGAGTTGCTGATCTGCTCAAAGTATTTCATGTTATGTGAGGCCCTGGCAGAGAATTCCCAGAGCAGCTGGGGCTGCCCCTGGATCCCTGGCAGTGCCCAAGGCCAGGCTGGACATTGGGGCTGGAGCTCCTGGGACAGTGGGAGGTGTCCCTGCCATGGCTGGGGGGCACTGGAGAGGCTCTGAGCTCCTGACAATTCAAAGTTCTCCAAGGTTATAGCTGCACCAGGCAGCTCCAAGGCCTCTCCTTTCCCTGAAACAGCTCCCAGTATTTCTGCCTTATATTAGCATTCTTTAGTGGAGAACATTTTCTCTTTTCAGCAGTCTTTCTGATGTGTTTTTTTATTTCATTCCCTTCTGGTCCATTTTGTGAGAAAATTGAAGCACATTTCAGGACAGGTTGTTTTGACAGAAGGGAAATAACCCTTTTCTTCCCTGGTAGAAGCAGCACTGTCCAAATTGGTGAGATTCTTTCCCTCCCAGACATTTCTACTCTCCTGGAAGAGAAGCTGGGCAGTCATTCTCTTGCCACATGGAAAATGAGAGTTCTGGTGTTGGATTTTAAAGTGAGAACAGGATGCAGATGCCTACACATTATGGGAATCCAGTATTGCAAAATCTGCTACAAAGAGCTCCTTGGGAAGAACTGCCCATGATAAGGGACAGGCACTTTTCATCTCATTTTCAGAATTTATAGGAAATCTGTTGTCTGCCTTAACAGGCTTCTTGCAATACATGCTGGTGCTAGAGGGGGTGTAGGCAGGAGGAGGGACTGAGTGAGAGGTGCTTTGAAATGCAGCATCTCAGGTTCTCTTTGGGTCTCTGGATCTTCAGAGGTTGTCATCTTCTGAGCCACATTCCTGAGGTGGAATTCAGAGGGTGCAATGGGCACATCCCCAGGGCTGCCAGAGCTCTTGGATAACTGAGGATGTTGGGGTGTCTGTGCAGGCCCAGGGGTTGGACTGGATATCCCTGTGGGTCCCTTCCAGCTCAGGACATTCTGTGATTCCAAACCTTTTCCAGTTCTCCCTGCATTAGTAATGTTCTACAGGAAAGAGTAAAGTACTGCACCCATTTTAGGTGGGGTGATTGTTTTCCCCTAAATACCCCCCGGTCTCGTACCAGGCACTGCACAAACCCTGTCCCTGGAGCAGCAGCAGGTCCTGTCTCAGGGTGTGTGGCTGTGCCTCTCTCCTGTCCCTGTGCCAGTGCCCCTGGGGGTGGCACAAAGCTGCTGCTGTTCCACTCCAGGAGCCCTGTGCTCCTCCTTTCCCTGGAGCCACGTGCCAAGAGCAGCAGGTAGGACTGGAGAGTTCTCATTCTTAAGCATTTTAATCCTACAGGCTAGAAACTCCTTGGTATAGCAAAATCCAGGAAAAATACAGCTTTTATGGCCCTTAAATCAAAGATTCCTGACAAGCTAATAATGGGCTCCGGTGCTTTTGGTGACAAGGATTTTGCAGTGGCAGCGTTAGGAATTGCCTTTGTCATTGCTCCTGGCTGGACACGGGCTGGGTTATGGATGGATCCTTCCCAGGGCAGTGCAGAGCAGCAGGAGCAGGAATTCTGGCTAAAGAAATCCAGGCTCCACGCTGGAGCTGGGAGTGTGGAGCCCTGGGCAGGGTAATGCCAGGGCAGAACATGGCACCAGAGTTGAGTAGCAGCTCATTACCACAAGGGCTTTGTCTGTGTGGTGAGACTGAGGATTTCCTCCTTGCCAGGACTAATTGTTGAGTGTTTCAATAAACATTTACTCTGCAGAAGGGAAAGGGTCAGGATCAGCTCTTCAGGGAGATGTTCTGATAGGAAGCTGCTTTAATAGGCTCCCTTGTATTTTTGAGGCTTCATAAGGAAAGGTTGTGGATATTCCAGCCTTGATCTTAGAAACTGCTTTTTAGTATTGTTTGCCATGACATTATTTGTGTGCTGGAAATTATCTGTGTGCTCTGCTGGACTGAGGCAATGGGCTCTTGCTGGGGAGAAGGCTCCCCTTTCCCTTCTAAGTTGGTTTGATCAGCTTTCAGAGAGAACCTTGGTGAAAATCTCTTCAATCTTCCCTGGCTGGGAAACAAACAAACATATATTTAGAATATATGGTGCTGTTGAAGAGGGTGAAAGGAGGGGAGGTGCAGAATTTGCATTTTGGCCCAGGCTCTGTGTGGGAAGGGCCATGTGTGGATGGGGAGGAGTGAGAAAGTTCCTGAGCCAGGTGTGTTTTCCAGGCCAACTTTGGAAAGTCTCCCAAGCAAACTTGTTTATCCCATCCCATTGTATTTCTATTTCAGTGTGCACTGGAGGTGACGTCAGGTATACATCAAGTAAATGGCTCAGGAGAAGGAAACTGTCAGGCAGCCATAAATTAAAGAGAGTTATGGCCGAGTTTATGGGTTCTTCAACTCTTAATACACCTTGCAGCTTTAGCATAGCAGTTGAGCTCACAGTGAGACAACAGTTGACAGGATTATATTTTATTTTAAGAAGTTTATATTTTAAGAAGCCCATTTGCTGCTTTCCTCCTCTCCTACTTCAGTTTTTGTCTTGGAAACAAATGATTATGGAACTTGGGCTTCCTTGTCACTGTCTGAAGTGCCCCCTCAGGTCACTTTTTTTTTGGTCTTCCCTCTTTTCCTGCACATTTAGGAGCACCTGGCCCAGAAGATGAAGTGTGGGGTTTTGTGGGGCTGGGCTTTGCCTCTCCCGTGTACCTGCAGGGTCAGGAAGGCATGGAACAGCTCAGAGCTGAGGTTAAATGTGTGTTCTGTGGCACCTCCATGGGATATATATATATATATAAATATCTAAATGGCTTCATGATATATTCAAAAATAGATGCCTATAAATACCTTCATTTTTATATCTGCATAGCTTGAGGGAGGCGGTTCTGCCCCTGTGCTGCACCTTTCCATCCTTCCTGGGGAGGAGGGGGGGACAGGACAGAGCCTTGGCCCAGGTGCTGGAGGCTGCAGGGATGGCTCCCAGCCCACCCCTGTCTCCTGACACCACAGATTTGGCATTCTGCTCTCATGCCAGGCTCCACTTTAATTTTCCTGTGCTTTCAGCCACTTCTGACTCATTGGAACATCCTGAACAGCAGCAAAACTGACTGAAAAAAAAAGGACAAACCTCAAGGACTGTGTGTGGTTATTTACCCCAGTTTGTGCTGGGGGCCCTGAAGAAATTCAGCTTTCCTTGTTTTCCTCCAGCCAGGTCAGCTCCTTGTCCCTGGCACAGGAAAGAGAGGGCAGACCTGGGGTGAAACTGTGCTGAGGGATGTGCTGAGCACTGGGTGACCCCTGGGGACACAATTTAGCAGCTGATATGAGCAGGTCTGCCCGTGGTTGCTGGTAGATCTGCCAGAACCAGCAAAAAGCCTCTTTGCTGCTGCTTTTCTGTTCTGTGGAGCTCTGCTCCTCACTGCCAAGACGTGCAGACCATTTTTACAGAAATAGTTTTGAGCCATAACAATATCCTGTAGAACAGCAGGCTCTCGGGGGTAGAGAGAAAACAACATTTAAAATTTTAAAAAAAACCTGTATTCAAATAGAACAGTTTATGGTTTTCACATTCATTTTTAACAGAGCAGAAGGAAAACCCCATGAATTCACCTTTCTGTGTGTTCCTGCAAACTGGAGCTCCCCGTGCCTTGTTTATTAGCAATCCTCCCCACATTTTTGCAGGGTAAATCAGCTTGGATGTACCAAGAAAAGAACCAGGCAAACCCTCAGGGATCTGGGGACAATGGAGCTGAGCTGGGTCCTGCAGGATGGGCAGGATTTAGAGTCCAGGGAGAGGGAAAGGTTCCCAGCTGTGGTTTGGGAGCAGACCCCAGGGTGTCCTCCCACACTCAGGGCTGTGCCTTTCCCTGCTCTGGGCATTCCTGGGGTGCTGTGGGAGGATTTGGGAGTGGAGGAGCTGCAGGGAGGTCATTCCCTATGGAGAGGTGCCAGATCCTGAGCCAGGGCTCAGCTCTGGGCTGCCCCAGCCAGCATTAGATACAAGGCAGAGGTGCCTTCAATCCCAGCCCCTGCTCCACTCCAGTCCTGCCCAGAGGGTTCTGCCCACGCAGGGTCAGGGGCTGGCCCAGCCCTGCTCTCGGGGCCCTTACACTCGTATTTTGTGCTGTAAATGATCTGTAACTAATTACCCAGGACTGCTTTGGGTCACAGCTGGGAGCTGAAGCAGGTCCCTGGTCCCAGTTCAGGCTTCTGAGCTCTGATAAAAGCAAGGAGCAGTGCAGGAGCAGAGGGTTGATGTTCACTGTCAGGCTGGCTGGTGACCTGTGTGTGCCAAGCCACCAGTGAGGGATGCTGCCAGTGTCCACAGGGGATTTGTAGCCAGGAGTGAGCAGGGAATGTGTTAGAGGCCTGTGGGTGCAGCTGGCTGGTTTCTGCAGAGAAAGCAGTGGGTGAAGTGTTAATTATCCCATTTTTATCTCCAGTAGCTAATGCTATTTGAAAAAAATAAAATCCTGTTAGGGGAAAAGAGCCTGAGGAGAGCAGTGTGTGGTGTCCGTGTAATGTGTGGCCCAGCCCATCAGAGGGGAATGTTCTCGTTTGCAGCTGGCCATGAGAATGATCATTACCTGGGTGAGAGAAGGAGGAGCTGCTCCTTTACCCCTGAGCTTGAGGGAGGAGCTGAGCCCTTCCCTGCCTTGCTTTGCTGTTGGGTACAAATAAAAACTGAATTAACAGCAGAACCTTCCCCACCAGCTCCCATTTGTGAGGATGTCTCTGGCAGCTCCTCTGTAAATCAGTAATTGTGTGTTGGGAAATGGCAGAGACAAGTTCAGATACATTTGTTAGGTAGAGAGACCTCTCCAGGTGCTCCTCTGCTCTGCCATTACTGTAATACATGGTTTATTTTACCAGCTTGTGTATCTCACTGAGAAATGGATCTATCAATTTATGTAGGCATTGTAGTCCTCTTTCCATTCCTGTAATAGCTGCTGTATGTCAGCTCTTTATGTACTGCACTAAACTCTTTATTTTTGTTCAGAAAATATTTTTGCCTTAAAACACAAGTTGCAGCTGATACAATTCTAGAAATGCCCCATTCTCTGGGAGCTTTCTTGGAGTAAAAAGCTCATTTTAGCGTAGGTTTTTTGGAGATGTCTCTAAAGGCAATTAAAAAAGCAAACCTTAAAATTCTATGGAGTTCTGAGTGCCCACAGTAGGGGTTAAAGTGATTTTTAGCTGTGCCTGGGGTTTTTCTGCTCTAGGAGTGTAATTGGCTGATTTTCTTGTCTACTCAGGTCTGATACTGGTGGGTCTGAAGCACCCAAGGCCTTTTGGGATGTTCAGCCTTGGTGCCCCTCAGATTGACCACATTTCTCCCCTTGAATTTTTCCATTTAAAAATTTTCCAGGCCCATCCCAGGACAATTCTGGGATTTGTCTCATCTCTTAGACAGGCACAGTTGTAGAAAAGTCTCCAGAAACTGAGCTAAAGACGTACAAAACGAAGGTCAAAAGGATGATTTTTGTGGAAAAGTGGGATCTTTGAGTACTTAAAGAGAGCCCTGAGAAAAGATGCTCTGCCCAAACTTTGTTTGTTGTCTGTCTAGACTTCACAGCCCTCGGGATGTTTTTGTTTCTGCAGCTCTGAATTATGAATGGCCTTCACTTTTTCTACCTTACAACTGAACACAAGAGCAGGAGGAACAAAGCAGGAAGAGTAATCCCGGTGGGAATGGGTAGAGCTGTTGGTGTGTGTGACAATCCAGCCAGGACATCTCTATTGTCTCCACTGAGTTATCTCTAAGGAGGGGGAGTGCTGCTGGAGTGCTGAATCCAGGCTGTCCATCCCTCTGGATGCATCCCTTCCCTCCAGCACCACTCTCCTCCGTGTCCTGGGAGCTGGGGAGGGTGTCCCAGTCCCCCTATCTGTGTGGAGGATCCCACCAGCCCCAATCCCAGGGAATGTCCTGGTCCCTGCTCTCCCCCCACGTGGGCCCTGAGCTCCTGGAGGGGACAATTCCTTATCCCTGAGCTGTCCCTCCATCAGACACTCTCTGCATTCTGCAGATGAGGATATCAGTGGGCAGCACGAGTGCTTTGCCTGAGCCCAGGTGCTGCTCACTCTTCCCTTCTCCACCAAGGCTGGGACTCCATCCCAGAACACGCCAAGTTTGTCAGCTCTGATTAACCTCCTGTCTCCCTCTTTAATCTCCCCTGCACAGTTTTGGGCTAAAAGATGTGCTTAACATCAAAGCAAGAGCACCACTGCACCAAGGCATTAAATCTCACAGAGCTCAGCAAGAGGAATGCAATCTTTTATCCCAGCCAGAACATTTCTCTGAGTGAAAATGTGCCCACCTTGTGATGCCTCTGTGCCAGACCAGCTGGGGAATCGCTCCAGCACCATCCCTGGGGAGCTGGCCAAGCTGGCCAAGCTGGCTGGAGCATCACAAGAGGTCACTTTGGGTTTGGTGCCTTGTGGAATGTGCTGGCAGTCAAGTGGCCCTTGCAGGAACTGGAAGCAATTCCCAGGGAATCTCTCTGGAGGCTGCAGGTGATCCCAGGTGAGCAGGGCTGTGTGACACAGCCCTTCCCCTCCATGGGGAACTCGTGCCTTGCCCTTCTGCAATCCTCTGGCTGCTGCTGCTCTTCCCTTCTGGAGAAACCCGGAGTTTCTGGGGTGTTCCACTCACCACAGCTGTTGGTTTGGGGTTTTCCCTGTTTCCCAGTAAATCCCTACAGTACCTGGGACCATCTTTGTCTCATTAGCTGTCCAAAAAGGGAGTGTGGTCCTTGGAAAGTGGGGAATGTGGAGTTGTTGTGTTAGAACTGGGCCTGGAGATGAATCCCAGTGTCCCCCATGAGCCAGGAGCTGTATCCAGACACAGCTGTCCCAAAAAAAAACCCTGGAGCTGCAGGAGGTGGGGAGAGGTTTGGAACAGGTAACAGCACGGGCTCAGGATTTACCTGGAATTAAAGGTGTGCCACACCCAGGGAAATGGAGCAGCCTCTTACACTGATATTTATCCAGAGAAATCAATTCCTTCAGGAACGTGTGGAACTCAGAGCTGAGGGCTCCAAAGGCTTCAAATCTGTTTATAAATAACAAGGTGTTTTTATCTAAATTTAACTGATTTTATTTTTCTTAGAAATTAGGGGATGTTCACAAGGCCAAGCACAAAATAAGTATTAAAATTGTGGATATTTCACATGAAAATCCGTGGAGATATTTTCTCAGTGTGGAAGTGGTGCTCTGAATGCTGCTCTGGAAAGTTCCTGCTCGCTTTCCATGGAGGATTTTGGCTGCTGTGCTCACGAGTAGATGGAGCTGCTTTTCCAGTTCATTCCAGGTTTTCATATGGCAATGAAAGAAATGTTTTGAATGAAAACATTCTCTGATGAGGCCTTAACTTCATTTGTATTGTTAACCAGAATTAAAACCTGCATTTTTATGCCGGCAAAGTCTCCACAGGTAAAACTTTAATGTACAACATATGGAATATATATTTTAATAATTCAGCGTAATTGTGATGGAAAAGAAATCATTGGTGCTGGTATTTGAGCCTTAATGAATATTGTGGTGCTTTTAATCACCTTGATCTCATTGGCATTTCAGCAGAGCTGGGTCTAGAAGAGGTGATTATAATATTTTAATATTACCATCAAATATTCATGAAGCAACAGCAGTAGTTAGTTCTTCCATATTACAACTTTGCTATTGTTTTAGTACTTACTCCATTCTGGAGATGGTTGGACTCATCATCTTAAAGGTTTTTTTCCAGTCTTAATAATTCCATGATTTATGACACCTTCCAGAGCATTGCCCTGATCCCTTCACTCAGTTCTGACAGGCCCAGTGACATCTGTGAATGAAGTTAATTTATATTTGAGTGTGGAGTCAAAGAGCACTCAAACAGCTCCTAAATAGTGAACAATTACTCAAGAAATACTCATGGATAAAATAATAATAAATAAATATCTGTTTGTTTTAATCTTATTCTCAGAAACCAATTGTTCTTTATGGCTCATGAAAAAAACGTGTCTTGAAAAACTTCGAACACTTGGCATAAAAATATTCCACTGATTAAACAAAAATCAAATTATAATTTGGTTTTCTGGACTTTTTGTGCTCTACTGCAGGTGTAAGGAGCTCCTTAGTTTACATTCATACCTCTTATATTGTCTCTTGGCTTCAGAGATGATTTTGTTATTCAGAATGGCTCCAATCAATTCCTGATTTTACTGTCAGCCTGAAAAGAGCATGTCTGAACTTCAAAAAAAAAAGAGTCAAGGGAGAAAAAGAAGAAATAGATTCAAAAATAGATTCCTGCAGAGAGTATAATCAGGAGTAATTTTCTTTTTGCAGAAATACTGCAAAACAAACTCTGCTTGTTCTAAAGCAAGGGAAATATTGGAAGATCACTCTCTAGTGGTAGCAGCCAAATAGGTTTTTGAAAGTGCAGAGAGTCCACAGCGATTTTACATCAAATTCTGTGTTTTCCTCATAACAATTTACTCTTTGTTTTGCCCATATTTTCAGTCTGGCTTGCAGGGCTTGGTGGAGCAATTTTCCCTTAGACAGCAGTGGGATGGAGGTGTGTGTCAGAGGAAAGCTCCAGGGGAAGGTTTGATCTCCAGAGCGAGCTCTGCTCCCTGGGATCAGCTCCTGGAGAGGGATCTGACACCCCTGAGAGCCTGGGGCAGGAGCTCTGGGGGGGAGCAGCCTCACAGAACATCAAGGAGATGCTCTGAGCCTTTGCTTTGAAGCCATTGCTCTCAGGTTTCATTAATTCTTTCTATTACTTATTAATAAGGTGAGGTCCCACGGGGAGGTGGATGGAAGGGGTTTGTTGGGAGGTTCCTGTGGGACTGTGTGTGTTTGCTGTCACTCTGGGGGGGTCAGCACTCCATCCCCTCCAAAGTTCCACTCGGGGGCTCCTGACTGAAACCAGCCAAAGCTCCAGGAATCTTCAGCCAAGTGGGATTTTTGTCGTATTTGCTGTGCCAGGTGCCTCCTTGGGGGGTTTTAATTGCTGAATTTGGCCTGTGAGTTCTGCCTGGGTGGAGAGTGAAACTGAGATCTTTTCTGACACAGCCCAGTCCTTACCTGACATCACTCCTGGAAATTTAAAGGGAATCATCAAGAATTCCCAGTGCAATGAGAGATCTGCAGGAAACTCTGGCCACGGTTGGGCTGGGATGCCACAAGAGCTGGAGCTAGAAGGGAAAACCTGTTCCCCTAAAAACAGAAGGATTTTTTTCCAGGTATTAATTCAGAATTTAAACTGAATTATTTAAACCAGGTTAGTTGTGGTGAGGAGCAATTTAGTCTGGGAGGAGATTTAGATTGAACTAAAAGTTACTGCATTCATCAAACCAGCTCCAGCAGCCTCGTTCTTAAAGGCACCAAATATAATTTTCAGAAGTGTTTATCTAATCATATCAACAGGATAAATGCTTGGGTACTTCTCAAAATACCACTGGGAACTTTGGGAAACATTTAGAGTGTCTGGAGCATGGATAGCTGTGTTTTTATGGTGATTAATATCTGGTTTCATACCACAGGAGCTGCTGGCATTGCTGATTTATCACAATGTCACATTCTTGTTGCACCCAGAATATTTAAGATTTGTGCCAGTGTCATTGTGGGCACCTCAGTTTGCAGCCTCATTTCAGATTCCCTTTGTCCACTGCCTGCCAGTGAAACATCTGCTGCTCATATGAAATGATTTAGTCACTTAATCACCCCGGAGCATTGATCTGCCCATAACCTCTTTCAGAATAAAGATTTCATGTCAATCTTGGAGGCTGTAGCAGGTACCTCCAGTCTGGTCTTGCTGCAGTTTAGCTAAGCTGTTAACACATTTTATCTTTTGAGAGTACTTTTGGAATAAGAAAGGCAAGCAAAAAACATCTTTTATCTCAGTTGTCTTAACAAGTGTTTAAATTGCTCTTGGATATTTTGATAAAAAGGAGTCAAATATTATGTTGAGGACACTGGTCTGCTTTTAAGACCTCAGACTGAGTAAAGCAAGGTGGTCAAACACCCAGATCCTGACCATTTCTAAGCAGGGAGAGGATGAAGTAACAACATTCCCATTTCCCTCCTTTCCCCTGGAGCTGCTGCAGGTTTGGGATCAGGATGGTGCCCAGCCCTGGAATAAAAAAGGGTTTTGTGGAAGGCTCCAGTTAATCAGTGGGATCTAGGGCACACTCTGCAGCCTGGGACAATCACCTGCATTCATCTCTGTCTCTGAATAAGGTTTGGATGGCAGAATTGCTCTGCTGCCCTGGAATTGAGTTAACTTGACAGCCAGAGTCGCATTGTTATTGGCTGAATACCATTAATTTTGATGTGACATATTTCTTGCTAATGGGAACATTCATATTATCAGTATTTTCAAAAGGCAGCAGGAAGGAAAAAAGCTCTCCCACAACACTATCAATATTTGCAGGGCAGGCGGTGCAGGAGGGAGCACTCTGCCTTCTGGAGCCTTGCCTTTATTGATTGCAAGAGGTCTTAGAAACATTTTCACCTTTTTCCTGCACATTTTTTCACTTCAGAGGCTGCAATACACGTGAAGGGGAAAATTAACATAAACAGGTAGGAAAAAAAAAGGCAGTATTTCTGTGAGGAATCTGAAATGCCAGCTCTGTTTGGAGCACTGTGTGACAGGAACAGCTCAAAAGGAGAGTTTAAAGCAGACTAAGGAATGACTGATGGACACAGGAGTTATTTGGATTTGTAATGGGTTGAAATCCTGCTCTTCTTTGCTTCTTGTGTGCTGGGAAAAACTGGGCTGGTTTCTGTGGGGTTCCAGGGGCTGCTGCTGTAGGATGGATGTAAATGGGAACTGAAAGCCCAGAGCTGCACAGGGAATGTGGCTCCAGGAAAGACCAAATCAAACCTTTCCTGCTGCTGCCAGGCAGGGGCTGGAGGGGGTCTGGTGTTTTATTCAGCTCCCAGGACCATCCCAGCAGGAATTCTCCTTCAGGTCATCTGCCAGGTTCAGGAGCTGATCCTGTGTCCTTCCCCAAAAAGCCCTTCCATGAGCCTGGGCAATGGATTTGTTCTCTGCTCTTGTCTCTCCTAAATCAGAGTGGAGGTGAGCTGGGAAACACGAGGTGAATCACAGCAAGGAAAATGGGAACAGAGCTGCTGTGTGGGGCTGGGGTCTCCAAAGGAGCAGCTGAGTGAGGTCACGAGTTGTGCTCTCCATCCTTAAATAGAAGGGAAACTTCAATACTGAAAGAAAGCGAATTGGCTAAAGAAGGGAAATAAAAAGAAGGTTGTGCTAGGAAATACTCCAGGGAGAAAGTCTCTGGTGTCCTCTGGTGGTGGGGAGGACAGAGACAGCTCCTGGATAGAGGTTTTGGTGTGGGACCAGCTAAGGTGGTCCCTGGGATGGGTGTGATTTTAAAGGAATTGGTGCAGCTGCCCCCACATTAACTGGATCACATTTCCCAGCTCTGGATTAGGCCTGCTTAAAATTAGGTAATTACAAAGTAGGAAACTTTGAGTAAGGAGAGTGATAAAGTAGTAAACAGGCAAAATGAAGGAGCAAGGTGACTTTGGAGCAGTGTGAGAACAGCTCTTTCTGTGCTTCCTTCAAAGGAAGTGCTGTGTTTTGGTGAAAGAAGATTATGAAAAGAAAACAGGTTTAAAAGACACCTAGAAATCCTAAAAGGCTAGGAGACTGATTTTTAAATTATTTTTATTATCTTTATTTATGAAATTGATGGTAACAGATTTCTGGATTCATAATGGTATTAGAAAATAAATGAACAGACTTTCTCTGCCCAGTGCATTTTAATTTGTAAGTACTGCCAAAGTTCCAAATTTAGGCTGACTTGAGAGCCAACTTCCCTGAAATAAACCATGACACAAAGTTAACACCATCCAGCCAATCTGACAGGAAATACCTCATCTGGGCTGATTTCACAAAGCTGAAGGAGGGAATAATTCAGTCCTGCGGGTGAGTTTGGTCAGAGATCTCAGGTTATTTCAGCTTGTTATTTCTACCTCAGCTTTCCAGCTTTGCAATTACTTTTTGCCAGGGTGAAAGAGGCACATTTATTGTAGCTGAGGAGCCCCTGACTCTGCTGTGTCCCTGTGTCACAGCTGGGGATGCTGAGCTCCAGCTCCCAATCTCCTCCAACAGCTCTGCGGGCTCTGGAAGGCTTTGGCTGGGCCACCTGAAATCAGAGAGCTCCATGGCATGCTGGTGGAGAGGATTTTGTTATTTTGTGAAAGGAAAACCCATTTCTCAGCGGAATTAAAGCTAATGTGTGAGCCCAGAAAAGCCACGGTGGAGTTCTGTGCTGTGATTTGCTTTCAGAATGAGATTTTCTAGTGGACACCAGCAGATGCCAAGGCTGTAGAACTCGAGGCTCTTCAGATGGGCATTTCCACAAGTGGCAGGAGCCAGCAGGCAGGTCTAGAAAATGCTGGAGAAGCCCCCAGGCCTTGAAGTAGATCTGAGGGTCTGTGCCCTCAGGCCGTGCCTTGACCTAAGGACCTTTAAATGCTTTATCAAATTTTGTTCCACACAGAAGACATTGTGTGGCTGGAAGATCCTTTATAAGAAAATGCCAAAATATCCTGGGATGACCTTCAGCAGTTGAGCCACAAATGTACTGAAAATGGCCAGAGCCCATGTAGAAGGGCCAGCACTTTTCCAAATCACCTGATTATTTCCTAACCTTTGGCAGGCCCGGCACTGCCCTGGTGTGAAAACATTTGATTTATTCAGCATTTCATAATGCACTGCCTTAGCTGGCCAGGAGAGAACACTGAGAGGCCTCTCATGGAAAACAAAGTCCCAAACACGTGCCAGGTCTGTGCTTGGTGGGGATAATTTGGGATGTGGGACTGCACGTTCCCCTTGCTGCTCCTTGATCTGCCTTGCTTTTAAAGGCTGGCTTTAGGCATTCCTGCACCCCCTCCTGCTGCTCCCACAATGCGATGACAGCACTCCTGCTACCTGCTCCCTACAGATTTGGATGTTGTCAAAGCCTTCGAAGGACTCTAATTTACCCTTTGATTTTTTAATCCACTGACAGCTTATCTAACTTTGTTTTTATTGAATAACATGATTCTGTGAAGTGCCTGGGAATATTATTTTTGAGAGACTGCAGGTTAATTATTGTAAATTTCAAAAAGGAAATATTAAGCCAATTATTAAATTAGAGTTGATTATTAATCCCGGAGAGATAATTACCAAGGCCTGAGGCAATTTGTCTTCTGTTTGAAATAGATTTTCCCTTGATTAAGTTGTATTTGTCACTTGGTCCCATGGTTGTTACTGCAAACGACTTTATTATCCTGCAAAGTAGAAAACACTTCTCTGAAGTTGACCCCAAATATTTGGGCAACTTTTTAGCTGAATTCTGTGCAAGGGCACACCAGCATTGGGGAATAATCTGTCCTTGCTCCCCTCAATGGCAAACTGCTTCTGAGCCAGTAGGATTTTTACCACAGCAACAAAAAAGAGCAATTTATAGATGTAAAAACGCATAAAATGTGATTTTGTTTCAGAAACCCACAGGTAATACTGAGCATTAAATGCACATCTTGTAGTGTAATCAAATGATTGTAGTGAGACTCAAAAACTGTGCTGGTGAAAGACAAGGTAAGTGATGTTTGCTCTGGGGCAGCATTAGAATTCTGTGCTTGAGTAAAGCAAAGGCTGAAGACATTTTAACCCTTCAATCAACCCACAAACTGAGAATCTCAGTCCATTAAATGGAATTGACTGCATTATTCTGGGTTTAATGTTGGTTAGACTGTGTGGAGCTAAATAAAAGAGGTCTGGGAATGTTCCGAATGTTTGTGCTTAAACCTGAGTTTAAATCACTTTGAAACAGCTTTTTTGGATATTTGAGTCGTAAATCCCAATTTAACTGCTGTGGAAATGATGGAGAAGCACTCTGGAGTGCAGTGGTTCCAGGAGGGCAGAGCCTGTGGATACCTGGCAGATTTTCTGAGCTGTAGCAGCCCGTGGGTTTTTGAGGAGGGCTACAGAGGACAACGAGCGTGTTTTCTCTTTCATATTTCTCTAGCAAGGTGAAAATGTACCCATGTTTTCCCTAAAGATGACTTTTGCAGAGCATCCAGCACAGAGGATGAATGTTCTCTGCTTCCCTTCCTGAAAGAATCAGCTTGACAGAAGAATCCTGATTCTTGTGCTCAGTCACTTTTCATCCTGGAATTCAAAGAGCATTATTCATAAGCCCCTTCTGGAAATTCACCAAAAACATGCTTCACTTTCTCCTCAGCTTAGTTTATTTTGCTGTATGTACAGAAAGAGTGAGGATGCTCAATGACCATTGTGTCCTGTCCCCCCCATCCTTCCCCAAACCTGTGAGGAGGAGCATTCCCTCTGGGATCTGTAACAAATGCTGTTTGTTAGCTCAGACTGAGCAAATCCAGGTTTCTCTGCGTGGACAGTGTTTGTGAGGAAGTGCTGCAGTGCAGAAATGGGGTGCCAGGAAGGCTTGGGTGGACAGGTTAGAGAAATAATGGAAAATATTTACTAAAGAAGGCAGAATGCTGTTTATAAGGGTTCTGGTCTGACTTTACCTTCCTGTGTTGGCTGGGAGAAGCATTCCTGCCATCAGGAGCAGGAGGAAGAGGTTTCAGGCTGGGCCAGGGGAGGCTCAGGGTGGACAGAGCAGGAATTTCCCCATGGAAAGGGAGCTCAGGCACTGGAACTGCCCAGGGAGGTTTGAGTGTCCATCCCTGGAGTGCCCAGGGAATTCCTGGAGGTGGCACTGAGGGCTCTGGGCTGGGGACAGGGTGGGATTGGGCACAGCTGGGACTGGATGGGCTGAGAGGGCTTTTCCAACCTCAACAATTCTGGGATGCTGTGATTTCTAAGTTAAAAAAATTCCTACTCTAGAGCTTACCTTTCACTCAAGGACATTTGGCACTCAGGGCAACGTGCCCTCAACTCCTTTGTGGGTCTGTATTGTGGTAAATTCCCCTTTGTTTTCTCTGTGTGATGACAACCCCAGACCCCTTTTCCATGATTTACCATGGATTAGGGAACCTCTCCGAGGTCATTTGGAGCACAGTTTACCCGACCTTGGCATTTACTGCTGGGCTGCTCCTCCACTCCAAGGCAATTCCACACTTGGCATTCCCACAGACAGCGAGCAGGCCTGAGCTTATTAAACCTCCCCCCAGCTGTGGGAGGGAGGCAAATATTTATTGTCTCATTTCATGGCTAAGGCAACACGAGCTCAGACAACATAATGATAAATGATGAGCAAACCTGCCGTGGTGCCCGGCCAAAATCCGGCCAAGCCAAGGAACTGGCAAGGCTCCCACTGAGCCTGAACTGTGCAGAATCAGAGCTCTGCAAACAGCTTGTTCTCCTCAAGAGATTCTCTTTAGGTGTTTGAAGTCATCCCTGCATGGGTCCCAAACAAGATTTGTAGAACAAAATAACTTTTTTGTTTTTGTAATTTACAGGCTTTGAAAACCTGGTGTCAATTTTTTCTTTTTTTTCACTTTACTACTTCATTCTGCTTTAGTAAGGATTTTATATCTTGGATCTTCCTAGCTGTAAGTACACCTGATGCAGTGTGAATCAATCCCTGGAGGAGGATTTTGCTGCCCTGTGAGGCTGGGCACGACAGGAGCTGTTTGTCCCTGGTGTGGGACAGCAGCAGTGGGTGGGAGCAGCAGCTTTGCCCTCTCGGGGATGGCAGCGGTGCTGTTGGTAATAAAACCACCCTGCAAACCTGCTCTGGAGGAAGAGCAGAGCTTTGTTCATCAGCAGTTCTTGCCCCAGGGACACTCTGTGCTTCCCTGGGGAGAGCCCAAATTGCTGCCGAGCTCCCGTGGGACGGAGCTGCGGGAATGGGCTGTGCTCCGGCTGCTCTCAGCTGCCAGCTCCTGAAAAATAACAACACAGGCAGCCAGGCTGGGGAAACAAATAGGATATTATAGAGTTTATTCCTGTGTGCTGCTTCCACCCCATTTGTCAGCATTTCATCCCACCTGCTGCTGGAAAGGATTCTGCTGCTCCGAGATGCCTGCGAGGCGTTGTTGGCATCTCGTACTACACGAGAATATCAATATCTGCTTTGAATAACCTCAATGTATTTTAAACAAGACATTTCCAAATGGTTGCTCTGTAGCTGTGCGTGAGCTCTGTGGAACTCCAATTAAGAGTCTGTCAGCATTTGCAATGTGATCCATTGTGAAAATTTATTCTGGGTAGAAATTTAGCTTGTAATAACGAAGACCTGGAATTCTCTGTTCTCCTTTTCTTTCCTGTTTCATTGGTTTTCTTCCTCTTCTGTGTTGGAAAACAATATCTGATGCTTTAAGTGCTAAATAATGGAGATAAAAAACTGCTCTGCATGAGGGGCCAGAGCAAGGCAAAGGAATGGCTGCTCAGGGGTGATCAGAGCTCTTTGACTCCATGCAGAGAGGCAGAATGGAAAGGATGTGTTTGAATAGAATAAGTTCCTTATGAATTAACAAAGAATGACTTTAAGCTGAAGGAGGGTAGATTTAGCTGGGATAATGGGAAGAATTTCTTCCCTGGCAGGGAGGTGAGGCCCTGGCACAGAATTCCCAGAGCAGCTGGGGCTGTCCCTGGATCCCTGGCAGTGCCCAAGGCCAGGCTGGACATTGGGGCTGGAGCAGGCTGGGACAGTGGGAGGGGTCCCTGCCATGGCTGGGGGACACTGGGGGGGCTCTGAGGGGCTCTGAGGTCCCTCCCAACCCGAGGCAGTGTGTGATTCCATGTTTCTAAGTTAGCACATAACAGCTGGGGCTGTGGAGGCAGCAGCAGCTGAGGCAGAGCAGCAGAGGTGACGCAGGATTTCTCCTGCAGTGATCAGGCTGTGATGGTGGGACAGACACGATGGGAGATGCACACGGTGAAGTGCAGCTGGAGTTGGATCCCCAGTCCTGTTGGGTGCTGTGCCAGGCTGTGCTGCTTTCCCTGGGGGATCTGAGTGCTGGGCTTCATCCCAGCTCTGCACTAAGGTGTGAACTGTTGTTAAAAACCTAAAAACTGGGGCTGCTCTCAGTTGAAGTTGCCCTTCAAGATGCCCGTGTGATGCTCCCCTGGGGTTGTCTGGCTGCAGAGGAGGTTGGATGCCAATGCCAGAATTTTTTGGATGGTTGAATGGCCTCCAGTCTGCTTTTTTGTTGAGTGAAGATTCTGCTCCCTTCCAGCTTGTGCTTTGCCAAGTCCATTATCCACCTTGGATGGCAGTTTGCAAACTGCAGCCACCCGTAATCCCAAGATGTTGCTGCTGGATTTTTCCAGGTTCTCATCACTGGTGAGCACTTAGAGAACATCTGCAAACAGCAGGAGGGGCTGGCACAGTGTGTTCCACTGGCAGATGACATCTGTAACACTGGCACATCCAACTGGCACAGGAGAGCTGCTCTGAGCTCCTGGGCAGCATCCAGAGAGGGGAGTTTGGAGAGATCACCTCTAAAATTCAGCCAGGGTGCCACAAGGAGAAAGGAAATCCTGAAGAGAGCTGGCCTGCAGCAAGGTAGGATAAACAGATTTCAAATAAATGAGGTGTTTTTCTCCAGCAGCAGTGCAATGGAAAGGTGCTGGAGTGAGCTGCTGCAGTTGGGTCTTTTGGTGGCCTCCAGTGCTTCTGCAGTAAATGTTTGGTCTGTGATGTTAGAGGAGTGCTGTGAATCTTGTTATGCACCTCAGAACCAAAATTTGCAGTGAAGAGTCCCTGATTTCATTTGATTGCACGCTGTGCTGTTAGATCTCTGTGGTTGTGGGGATAATTCTGTAACCAGGAAGGGAATGGGCATGAAATGGGAAACTCGTGTTGAAAAAACACAGTGTGGTCCTTTATAGCCCAAATTCCTGTTTGCTGCAGCCATGGGTGCGTGGAGGCCAGGGGATGCTGACCTCAGGAGAGACTAGGGCTGGTGATGTCTGGTTTTAACATCTCACAGCTTAAATTATTTGACTTTTTGTTTCTTATCAAATTCATAATGGCTGTAGAAGGGTGTCATATTCAGGGTTTTTCTTTAATATATCTGAATATTCTTTATATTCTATATAAATTATATAGATATATAAAGATATATATATCTTTAATATTCTTTAATATATCTGAAATCTCCCTTCTTGTCACATCCCCTTCCATTCTGTCCTTGTGTGTGTGCTGCTTTGGAGAATATCCTGAGGTGTTCAAAGGATGGCCAGCACTCTGTGCCTGGGTGGCTGGAGAGCTGTGATTTATGGTTGCTGACAGTGAATGCTTTTCCCCACCATGGAGCTGTGTCAGGAAGCTCCTGTTTTCTGTGGCTCTCAATCTCAGAGGAGCCAGATGCTGAGAGAAACAGCTCTGTGCTGGCTGGGCTGCACTGGGTGATCCTCCCAGCTGGACTCTGCTCCAGGAGCTGCTGCTGACCAAACATTCTGTGTGGTCACTACCCTGGCCTCAGATTGGCTTTGTGAGCTGTTTTTCCTTTGTGTTCTTCTTCTTCTTGGCATCCTTGGATGGTGGTTTTTTCCATGAGGTGGATGGATCAGGAATCTGCTGTCTGCGATGGCTGAAAGTCCAGTTTAACTCCTACTCCCTCAAGGTAACGGCACAGGTTTTAGAAATGGATTTTATACAAGGGAGCTCTGAATCTTGTGGTGGATTTCTCTGAGGTTTGTCATGCTGAAAGCTACCATGGCACCATATCCACATTTGGGGTCAATTCCTGTGTTTCTGGGAGGAGCAAGACAAAGGTCTCATGTGAGCAGGGCAGGTACTGATGGCACAACTCAGAGCTGAGCTGCTGCAGGGACTGGGCTCATCTTAGGGGACCTCCTAGAGCTCTTTTACTCTGCAATTCTACTCTTATGAAACCAAAAATCCTCATAAAATAACTTTTAGTCATTTCTCTGTGGGGAAAATGTACAGCAGCAGGTGGTCACAGAGAGCCGAGTTAAATATCATGGATTTTGCAGAGAAGACAATGAGATTTTAATGTTGTTTCCTGGTTATTATTTTTATGATTTAGATTTCATATTGAATAAAGGAAAATTGTGGAGGAAGATAAGGACGCAGACTGCCAAGGATGCGGTAAACATCTAGAAGAATTTATTTTATCTAACGATTTGAAAATTATTTCATGGACTAAAAAGGCAAAGGAAAAACAAGTTAGAGACAAAGGCAATAGAGCATTTACTACAGAAATCTTTGTGTAATATATCTACAGGCACAAATTTCAATGACCTTAAGGCAGGAAAAGAATTTACTGGTGTTTTTAATCCTATGTAACCTTCTGCCTCTGAGCTTGGCACAATTTAAAAAGTCCAAAATTTCATGTTGTTAGAAAATCTGTGTGTCTGTCACAAATATATTTTGTGACACAAAGCATGCTCGGTTTCCTTTTTCCCTTTTTAACTCTCAGGGCACTGAGGGAAAGCTTTTGTCCCTTGCAGTATTTGTTTAGGGAAAAGTTAAATAAAGGTTGTGTAAGCAGAAGGAGAATGGAAAAGCAAATCAAGCTCAGCCTCTCCTCACAGTGAGGATGCTCAGGAAAGGAACAACCCTCAGCCCTTGTGCTCCTGTGCTGTCTGGAGCCAGAGATGCTCAGTCGTGTCCTTGTCCCTTGGAAGGCCAGGCAGAGGGGTGGCCTGGCAGAAATGTGACCCAAACAGGCTCTAAATCTCTAATTGTCATTTCCTGGAGGCATCACCTCATCCCGTAACACCCTGCTCGTGGTCCCCTGCCTCCGTGGGCCTGCGCGTGGAGCGACGCTGGCCGGGCCCTGCCGGGGAACAGCAGCCACAAATCTCTGCAGAGACATCCTAAATATAGAAATGCCTTCCCTGCAGCTGGGAGAGGCGCAGCAGGATTGTGTGGGAGCAAATGCAAGGCGTCAGTGGAAGCGGCAGCGGGAAGCAGAGGGCCTGACCTGCCGCGGCTGGAAATTCATCACGGCCTGATGGTGCCTCCGCTTCATTTCTGTGGCTGCCAGCCTGGCCTGGGTGGGGAAATGGTGCTCAGCATCAGAGGGGCTCGGCTGAGCCCACACGAGCTGCAGGCTCAGCACAGCAGGGATGCTGTCACTTGCACATGGAAATTTGGCTCCAGGAGGGGAGGGCAGGTCCTGCCCGCTCCAGGTGAGCTGCACCTGAGCACCTCTGCTTGAGGAGTGAAAGCAGGGGATGATGGAACACTCCAGTCTGCTTTCATGCCAGCTGGAATATTCCTAGTGACATCCCCCGGGGATAAAACACATCCCAGCGCTGCCTTTGAGACTCTGATCAGCAGGAGGCTGAGCTCAGAGGCTTTGTCTGCTGTAACTCACAGCAGAGCAGGTCTCTGCCCCCAGCAGTGCCCGTGAGCAGAGGCAGGACTGTGCATGGAGATGAATCCTGATCCATGTGTGTATCTGACCTCTGCACCTCCAGGACTCGGTGCCACGGCTTCCTTGAGGTGTTCGGGCTCGGTTGGACTCAGTGATCTTGAAGATCTCTTCCAACCTCGTGATTCTTCCTCAGCAAAGCTGAGACCTGTGGTGGTCACTGAGAGATGTGTGAGCCCTTTGTCCTTTCCAAAAGGAAAGAGAGAGGGGTGATTGAGCAGGGCCAGGCTCCAGCTGGGGATCCTGAGGGTGTCCAGCAGCTTGGCTCTCCTGAGCCTGCCCGGGCCCAGCTCAGGTGCCAGCATCCACAGCATTTGAGTTTTCATCAACTTCTCTTAAGTACTCTTAGCTTAGACAGTTTCTGGGGAGGAACCATTTGGACAGCAGTAATCTGGAAGCAGAAGTTTGCAGTTCTCATCTCTGGAAGACGATGCCAGGAATGCCCAAAGCCACCTCATTAAATTTCTGTGTTACTGATGGGCCCTCAGAGGCCTGTTCTTTATAAGCAGCTGGTGGTTCCCAAAATCAGCTGGAAGACTTGGCCAAGTTCGGCTGCTTGGCTTTGAGGATATTTAGATCAGACTGATGCTCTTTCTGTTGCAATCCAATGCTTTTGACTTCTCTTGGATTCTTATTTACTTTCTGCCATTAATTTACATTTCAGCAATTTCAGGCAGCATCCCTGCGTGCCTGTGGCTGGCACAGGAGGCTCTGTGTGTGTCAGCCCTGCACTGATGGCTGGGTAGTTCCCCACAGATAACTCCAGATGCCCAGACTGCTTTGGGTGGGAAGGGACATTAAGGATCCATGGCAGGGACACCTCCCACTGTCCCAGGCTGTCCACAATGTCCAGCCTGGCCTTGGGCACTGCCAGGGATCCAGGGGCAGCCCCAGCTGCTCTGGGCACCTGTGCCAGGGCCTGCCCACCCTCCCAGAGAACAATTCATTTTTAGAATCCGATCTAAACTTTCTCTCTTTCAGTTTAAAGCCATAAACTCCTTTTCTTCTGTTTCTTTCCCATGCCATGTTTCAAAGGATGATCTAAAGCAGCAAAGGTTTTTCATTTGCATTCTGAATATTTGTGGGAGTGCTTGTTTTTCCAGAACACAGTGTCCCACTGGAAGCAGCACAGGTGTCTGAGGAGAACAGAGAAACCCATGTTGAGTGCAGTTAGTCCAAGGAGAAGAGGAAACTGTTGCTTCTGCATAATTCCATTATTCACTGTGCTGAATTATGCTTCGTTATGAGAGGCTGCCCAGCATCTCTGGAGGTGTAATGGTATTATCAGCTTCAAGGAACTATAGGAATAATAGCTTACCTTACATTTATATAATGCTTTTCATTTGCAAATGCTTTGCAAACATCAGTTCCTCTTCTCCCGACATCTGGAATGCAGATAAAGGTTATTGGATCTATAAAGCAGCGGAGGAAGAAAGAAGGAAATGTTGAGCTTTATTTAATATTAAATATAATGTGCACAATCTCAAATCTGCTCAGAGCTATTCATGTCCAAGATCAGCTTTTATGTCACAGTGGAAGGCTGAGATCAATGATGATACAACAGCAGAGTTCCAAAAGTGCCCAAGTGTCTGTGGAATCACATGGAACTTCTCCCACCAGTGCACAAATCCCTTTGAAAAAGGATGTAACTATTGCTGCAGTTGTTAAAAAATTATGTATAGCCTTCCCATTAACCACATTCCATTTGGAATTCCAGAGGCAAACTGGAATTCTGAGGAGGAAGCTCTGGCAGTGCAGTGCTTGCATGTGTAGCTGTAAATTCAGCTTGACCCCAAATTCTGGGGCCCCTCTCCCTCCCAGATGTGCTGAGTGATCCCTGGGAAGCTGCTGCTCATTCCCAGGGAGCAGGGCAGGACCTCCTCAGCAGTGCTGGAGGAGTGATTTGAAGGGTTCAGGCCTCCCACCCTCTCCTATAATCCTGTCTGGCCCAAAACCACTCCTGGGAAGGCTGGGGGCTGTGCTGGGTCACGGAGCTCTGGAATTGCAAAGGTCTGATCCATAAAATGTCTTCAGCACTTCCCAAGGGGAGAACAGGGCTCAAGCTGGGGTGTCCAGTGCCCAGCCACTTGGGAATTTCTGTATTATGAAAAAGCCACTTCTGTGATATAGATATTTATGTTTATATGTGTGGTGTGCCCATCACAAGGTCCTGTAGTGGCAGGACAAAGGGGAATGGCCTGAAGCTGATGGAGGCACATTTAGATTTTGTTTTCTTTTCTGTCTCACTGGGAATTGGTGACTTTTCCTTGTTTGAGCACAAAAGAGGAGGGGACTTTTCTCAGCACTTTGTAAAGTAAACTTTAAACATTTTCTTTAGTTCTTTATGGGATTTTTTTTTTTTTGAGTTGCCTGGTGAAAAGATGCAAATGTGGCACATATAAAAGATCTTCCATTTTAATTTAATTGCTGAACATTTCCTCTACAGTGCAGCCATTATCTGTTTGGCTTTTATTACCTTCTCCAGTAACTTCCACCAGTGAGTCAGCGAGTCCATAACAGCAGCAGGAATTATATCCCTGCCTGTCCCCTGGGTGTGCTCCTGGATCCGTGCTCAGCGTGTCCATGGAGCTGATGGAGAGCTTTAAGCACCACAAAAGGGGCTGTTAGGAAAAGGATTTTTAAATTTTTTTTATTATTATTATTTTAAAGAAAATATAAAACTCTATCAGGCATTCTGAAATTGGGAGTGAAGAGTTGGCCGTCTCTACAGAATAAAAATTCCTCCAGCTTCACTGAGGGTTCCTGGCTGGGAGAAGCAGGAGTGAAATGCCTGAATTCTGCACCCAGCTGGGCAATCCAGGGATTTAAATATCAGATTTAAATATCACAGAATATCCTGGGCTGGGAGTGACCCACAGGGATCATCCAGTTCCCACTCCTGGCTGTGCACAGGACACCCCAAGCATTTGCAGCTTAAATCCACTGACATCAGCCATGAACAACTGTCTCCATCAGATGTTTGCTGGAAAAGAAACATGCTCAAAGGAAATGAAAAGAAATTCATTTTTTGGAGCAATATTTGGCTTTGATGCTCTTTATCTCAAAGCCTGAGCTTTGTTTCAGCCACTAAGAGAGATGACTTTGCTGAAACATCACAGCAGCTGAGACTGTTCTTCACAAACCAGTGCAGAGAGCCCTGCTGTCCTCCTGGTTTTACCTAATTAATTATTAATATAAATATTCATTCTTTTACAGGTACAGAACAGAACTATTTAAATCAAGAAATATCTCTCCTTTCTTGTCTTGGAGCTGGCTGTGTCAGTCTTCAGTTTTCAGTGGGGAAAAATCCCAGCCCATGGAATTTGTGGCTTTCTAAACCATTCCTTTGTGTGGTGACTTCACATCAGAGCAGATCCTGCTTCTCCAGAGGGGTGGGAGCAGGGATTGCTGGTCCACAGGAAATTTTGGGTGAGTACCCAGTGACACCCAGCCCTGTGTGGGCTGGAGTGAGTCTTTGCACAATTTCCTTGACAAAGTGTTGTGGTTTGGGGGAGTAAGGGATGTCTGGGGTTATAATATTATATTTAATATTTAGGCCAGGCTAGAGGGGGCTTGGAACAACCTGGTCTAGTGGAAGATGTCCCTGCCCATGGCAGAGGTTGGAAGTAGATGCTCTTGGAAGTCCCTTCCCGCCCAAACCATTCTATGATTGATTTATTCTATAATTTTCCTGTTTGCTCTACCCATCTTCCCTTATTAAGGGAGACCAATATAAACCCCAGTGAATTCCAGTAATAATTCCCAGTTTTGTGGTGGTTTTATTTGTCTGCCCTGTCCCTGTGCAGTCACCAAGTGCTTGGCACTACTTGGCCTTCAGGAGATGCCCTTGGTGGCAAATGAATTCCCAGTAACTCCTGGTTGGAGCAATGTGGGGTTTGGTGGGTGCCCAACCTCAAACATGTGTCCTTTGATCCCATAAGGAAGTCTCTGGTGAATAAAGTGGTTTTTGGGGTTTGCCTCCTGTGGTGTTGGAATCCCCAGCTGGATTTGGGATGGTTTGGGAGGGGTTCTTCCAGACAGGGCTGAGTTCACACAGAGTTTTTCTGTGGCTCCAACAGGTTATGGGAGCTCTTAAATCAAACCCCAGTGACTCGCACAGCCTTGCAAGGGTTCTGTAAATTACAGCAGCACTGGGAGGAAACTCTGACTGTGGGCTTTTACACCTGATTTATGGCCCTCCTCAGGAGAGCACAGAGAGGACAATGACTTTCACATGCTGAGTCAAACAAGAAACAGCCCAAACTTTGAATTGTTTTGCTCTTTGACTGCTCCAGAAAACCACAGCACATAGTTTGGACCTGTCTGGGGCTCATATATCTTATCTGATAGATGTTTTTTGGTGAGAAATGATGTTCTGATTCAATAATGACTGAAAATTCTGGGCTGAGCCCACCCTGAGCCCTTGCTCTCTGTAGGGTCATGTTTTGATTTGCTTTATGAAGCTGAAGCTGCTCCCAGTGGTGATGTCTCCTGGCTCCAGCAGCATCCCTGGTCCCCAGGTGCTTCCCCTGACCTTCCAAATATTTTATGGAATATAAAATACGTTTCTATAAAGCAGAGCTGTTTTAGAAGGTTTATTAACATTTTATATAGTGTACAATGTACTAAAGTAACGGTCCAATTATTTATGTGACAAGATGTCCCTGAAAATGTTCATATCTGTGCTGTTTTAATAAGGCACTAAAAAATACCATAACCCTCTGCTGCTGAAGCTTCTCTGGGTAACAGCCCTCAATTATATCCCTGCTGCACTTTCATTTAATACCTGTATTAAATCTGTTTTGTTAAGGTTTTAAGAAATCATCTTAATGCAATTAAATAGTGCCATTAAATCACAGGGGGATTTTGGTTTTACCCCTCTGCCAGCGAGAAGTGCAGCAGCAGAGCAGTGAGTGACAGGGATGTGCTGCTGCCAGCACTCTGTGTTTAACACCTCTGACAAGGGGGTTTATCCAGGGGAATGAGGAAATTCAGCATGAGGGGCACAGGAGTCTCAAATTGCTGCAGTCCCCAGCCCTGGGGGTCCAAGGAATGCCTGGGGATGGCATGGAGCTGTGGGCTGTGACTCCATGCTCTCCAGCATCTCAATGATCCTGGCATTATTTTCAGGCCTTTTTCACTACAAACAGGGTCAGGTGATATCAAAGGTCAGCTTTTTGGCCTGCTGGTCACATTACATTGCAAAAATATCACATGATTGTTTTTTTAAAGTCTTTTTCCAAGCATCAATTTGGAAGTTGTGTTATGAGGAACATTTTTCCTCAGGCAGTAATGGGTATGTTTGTTTATTTTATGCATAGTTAAGTACCTTCCACCTGGCCAGAGGAGATAAATGCAGGTGTTTTTGTCTGAAAGTCTGAACAAATTAACCATGAGAAAAGGCACGTGGAAAACTGAGGAAATAGCTTTAAGTTTGTCCTTATAAATGCAGGAAACTGTGAAGGTGCACTTGTTTAACTGTGAGGAGATGGATAAATAAATGAAATGTAGTGGCTACTACTGGTGGACAATGAAATGATTTTGAAATGCTTTGAGATTCCTTTTGAGTTCCAGCTTTAAAAATAAAGTGAGGAAAACTTTTTTCTTTTTTTTTTTTTTTAATATTGTGGGGGAAAAGAGCCAGGAAGAAGCAATAGCTATTAAGTGCTGTCAGATAACTGGTGGGTTTGTGTTCAGGAATCAATCTGGATATCTGAGACAAAAATGAGCTCTGAAGTTATTCTCATTAATGGATATTGGCAAAATCTGCAGCAGTTTTATATCACTGCTAAAGGCAGAGTAAATGAAACACCTCCAGCTCAATTAGCTATGAAAGGAGTCTCCTGCCCTGGCAGGATGAGCTGGCTCTGAGCAAAGCCTTTTGCAAAGTCAGGTTGGGCTCTTGCCCTTGGATTTTGGCGTTGTCCCACCGGGCAGAGCGACCTGGCAGAGCCTCTGATCCATCTGGGAAGGGCTGGGAATAAAAGTGAGGAAAAGGAGGGAAGTGAGAGAGAATTGTGACAGTCTGCTGACCTCAGGGAAGGAGATTGGCATTTCTCTGTCTGTGGGAAAGGAGGAAATGCTCTCAGACTGGGTTGGGTTGGGTTGGAAGGGACATTAAGGATCATCCACTGTCACCCCAGCCATGGCAGGGACACCTCCCACTGTCCCAGGAGCTCCAGCCCCAATGTCCAGCCTGGCCTTGGGCACTGCCAGGGATCCGGGGACAGCCCCAGCTGCTCGGGGAATTCTGTGCCAGGGCCTCCCCACCCTGCCAGGAACAATTCCTGCCCCAAATCCCATCCATCCCTTGTCCCCTGCCAGTGGGAAGCAGTCCTCAGGAAATCCAAGGATGGGGCTGACAAATGTGGGAGATGGGAAGAGTTTTCCCTGCTCACTCCCCATGGTCTGAGACACATCTCAGGAGCAGGAGGGCAGCACAGATCTGGAAGGGGCTCTCCACCCATCCCAAGGAGGTTTTCACCTCATGGGCAGGAGGCCTCTCTATGGTGTGGGAGCACGGGGGATGCTCATCCCTGCCAGAAGGTGAAGCAGGAGCTGATGCCTGGAGAGGCTCCTGGAGCAGAGCTGGGCAGGTTAAAGGAATAAAGCAGGGTTTATTTTTATTAAAACCCTTCCAAGGATCACCTTGGGCAGTGCAAGGGCCCAGCCCTGGCTGCAGCCAGGATGGGCCCCGGGTCAGGAGTTTCACTCTTGGATCAGTTTTGGTCCATTTCCACCTCGGGGTGAATTGTGCAATTCCAGCTGCAGGTGATGCAGTCCCATCCTCCCAGCTTGCTCCATCAATTCCCTGCTGGTTGTGCTTTTTGGGCCTGGAGCTGCAGCGGTGCCCTCGGTTCTGGGGCTGGGAAAGGATTGTTGTGTGTGCCTGAGCTGGGAGAGCTCGCTGACACTTTGTGTGGAGCTCAGAGCTATGTTCAATGCAGAATCTGCAAAATATGAGAGCTGAAACTTAAGGCATCATTCCCCCCTCCAAGCAGACTCCTGTTGCAGGACTTTGGTCCCTCCCTGGGTGCTCCTTTTAATGCTGGTTGGTGCCATCCCACAGCAAAGAGTTCCTACAAAAGCTCATTTAGCACATGGCTAATTACCCTCACCCTGCATTTACTCTCCTTTGCTGCCATTAGCCAGCCTGCCTAGGAAAGAGGAAAATCCAAGTCCATCTCACCGTTCTGTGGCTGTACATAAGCACTGGAATTAACTGCAGACAGGAGTTTTAGTGTCTGATTCAAATCACTTTTAAAATTTAATGAGCTCACAGCTGTGCCACCCATGTGCTTCAGCACTTGTCCTTTCCACAAGTTATTTTTGTCCTCGGAGTCTGGTCAGGGAACAGCTGCAGGAGTGGTATTTCTGCACTGAAATAGCTGAAAGCTGAATTTTTAGTAATATTTAACTGAGAATATTGGGGAGACTGACCCACACTTCTGAAGGTTTTGCTGTTTAAGATAGAACTACTAAATTTAGGATTGCACAGTAAATCCTTCTTTTTCTTCTGGAGCCTTGAGGTTATATCACAATTTATACTGGTTTTGGGGATGAAAATCTGATCCTGAAGGGTGCAGTTTGTTGTAAACAAATACATAATTCCATTTATGGTGGTTAATGTGAGTATCTGAGGTAAGTCCATAATTCTGGTTGTTATGGAAAAGAAGTGCACGTAAGAAGTATTTAAATGAGACAGGTAGAAGGAGAAATTCTAAATATAATCAGTTAAGAAAAAGTAAAGGCAGGAAAGGGAGTTAATATGAAATCCTGGTTGGTCTAAATGCAATAAATCTTATTGTGAGGGGAAAAGCTGATTCTCTGAACGTGGGGCATGAACTAAAGCGGCTGAGTAAGAACTAAATCAGAACCCATTTTCCTGCTCGTAGACTGAGTAAATTCCACAGTGTTTTCTCCTTGTGGAAGCACAGGAACATCTCTGTGTGCCTGACACACACAAACAATAAATGACCAGCGATATCTGGGGCAGAACATCAGGATTTCTGAAGCTAAAATGGATTTTTCTGTGGTGATCCAAGGCACTGCTGGTGTTAGAATAATTAAAGGATGCTCCTGTGAGTTGCCAATTAACTTAAATTTACCAAAGGGGAAAAAAAGAAAAAGTTATGATGTTATGGGAAGGGATTTTGCAGATGGAAGCGACACTGTGGGTATAAAACATCTCAGCAGGGCAGCTGTGGGAGCTGAATAAAGCCTTGGGTGGCTTGGAACAATCTGGAAGTTGAGGTTTAATCCAGTTTTGGAGAAATGTCAGGTTTTCTGTGAGTTTGTGACCTTCACCTGCTGCTTTTGCCTCCACCTCAAACCAAATGCTCTGATTTCTGCAGCTTTACAATAAAGCAGCACAAGTGCAGATGTAAATCAATGTCACTGCTAATTCTCTAATGTTATCTTGCATCTAAGAATAGAATATTTTGAATGGAGTATTTTGACAGTGGAATTTGTAGAAATTTCTCCTGTAAATTATTATCCACCTGGCTGCTTCACATAGCAGTAAATTTATTTTATATATTTTTTTATATATTATTACTGGATTATTGATGATATTCTTCCCTTTATTTCAACCCTGACATTGACCATAAAGAAAAGTCCAAATCAATGATTTGAAATGATTCTGAAATGCCTGTAGTGTGTTTGTGAGGATGTTTCTGAGACCCTTTTTGTGGGCTTTAATGAGATGTCCTAACCACTAATGAAGTGTGTTTTTCCAGAAGATATCACAGCAAAAAAAGGCAGCTAGTTGTGGTAAATATCATCCCTGGCCAAACACTGGAAAGCTTAATGTATCTGAAAGTGTGCAGCAATTTAAAATCAAGTTAGGAGTTAATCAAATAACATCAGCTTTGTCTCATCTCAGTGGTGGAACAAGCACTAAATTGTGGATTTTAAACAAACAGGAGCAGACGTCTGCAGCAGGTAATGCCCAGCCTGGACGTGTGTTCCTTGGCTCCATAAAACTTGCATATTTTCCACCTGGATATTGTTTTTATTGGAGCTCTCCCAGCTGGAGTTTGCTGGCTGCAGAAGGGGGGCTGATTGATTTTTATGCTAATCCTAGGTGAAAAGCAGCTGTTGTAGCTGGGTTTGCACTGGGCTAATCCAGCTCATCAGGGCTGTAAACAGGCAGATAAAGGCAGGGGATTTCAGCCTGTAAAGTGCTTAATCCCTGCAATCGGGGGCTTCCCCTGCTTCTCACCTGAGCAGGGATTCTCCTGCTCCCTGGCCCTGCTGATGGAGGATGGGGACAAGGATGGAAAGGATTTCCCAGCCCAGCTCTTCCCAAGGCAGAGCTTGCTCCCTGCAGTCATAAATATTCCACCTGATTTGTGTTTAAATCTTCAGGGCTGGACAGCTCTGTACATTTAATACTGAACTCCTGATTTTCCAGGTAGTTTCCTAAACTGCCCAGTGGGTTTATGTGTCAGCCCAGTTCTCCCACACTGGGTCTAAGTTTATCCAGTTAATTTGTTCAGAGCCAAATGTTTCATGTCCAGAGATGCCTTGTTATTTAATTGCACACCTCCCCTCTACACTGCTGCTCATAAAGTGAATTTAATTCTCTTCCCAAGGAGGAGAATTCCCGTGGGATGGGAGGCAGCAGCCTGTTCTTGGTGCTCCCTGGCTGGCATCGCTGCTGGATTCAGCTTTTTGGTGGCTGTCCCTGCTGTCCCCCCTTCCCCAGGCAGAGCAGGGCGATGCTGGAACGAGGGAGGGATTTATGGCCCGCTCTAAATTTGATTTGTTCCCACAAATGTTGTATAAAAAGGAGCTTGTTCTTTTATTAAACACTGCCAGCCTGAGGGCACGGTTTATACAACATCATTACACCTGGTAGGAATGAGTCAATCCTGTTCCCTTTCAAATGATGGATGGCAGGGGGGTGTATCCAGGAGAAAAGGGTTGTGCTGTTCATTTATCCACCAGCTAATGATCATTAGTGGATTTTAATATATTAATTTATATTGTTATGTGTGTATATATATATATATATATATATATATAATTTTTCGGTTGTACACTGGATTGGGCTCTGACTAACCCGTTCTAGTGGAACATTTCCTGAGTGTGGAATGGGGTTGGAGCTAAATGGTCTTTAAGGTGCCTTCCAATCCAAGCCTTTCTGTGATTCCATGATTTTCTCTGATGGATCCCCACACCCCCTCCTCTCCCTTCCACTTAATTACCTCTGCATTCACTCACCACCTCTAAACTGCCACACACAACACTGAACGCAGAATTAACTTCTTTTAGTGCCTGTAACAGAATTAAACCCCAGCTTAAGCAGGGCAGGCTTCAGTTATTAATCCTCCCATGAGCAACTATAATTATTTTTGCCAGCACTAATTTCATTTGCATATGCATTGTGAAGTTGCAGATCACAGGGAAGCAAGGGGGGCAAGGGGTTTTGCTGAATGAAGCAGCGCTGTCAAAGCCCAGACTGGGGGGAGCAAAGAGTGATTTAAAGGAGGGGAAAAGCAGCAATGCACTGCCATAAACAGACAAATTAACCACTCAGAGTGTTTCTGATCTGTTTGCCAGAGGATTCCTGGGAGAGGTGCCTGTCCTAGACCTGTCAGGAGCAGCTGGGTTTGACAGGGAAGGTGCCAGGGTGGTGGGGCTGAGCAAACACAGCTCAGTGTCTGCTTGCAACCCCAGCAGAAAGAACCACAAAGAGCTTCAGTTCAAGATGGGAAGTCAGTTTTATTGGACTTTGCCTCTCCTCAGGAGTGCTCAGATGTGAAAAACGAGGTTCACATCATTTTTATAGAATTTAAAAGTTTAATAAAAAAGACAATTAGGAATAAAAAATAAAGTCTACAGATATGGCTGGGTGTCTCTGCATTCACCTCACTGACAAAGGATTGTCCCTTAAAAACAGAACCCTACTACATATCCATAAATTCTCACACATATTCACACATTCTTCTGAGGATCTTTGGTGTTCTTCTGTTTAGTTTTCTCTTGCCCCCTTCCCAATAGATCAATCCTCTTGGTGCCATTGAGATTTACATTCCCTGATACCAGAAATGCAATAAATTCCTCCCCCAGAGTTCTGGGCACTGCTGTCCTCATCTGGATCAGACAGTTTACAAATGCAGGAGTTCTCTGGCTATTTTTTTTTTCCTCAGTCTTTGGGTTATACAAACAAAAGCAGTTTTTATTTTAATACTATGCCATAGCCTAACATATATGTATTATACCACTATTCCTAAATTTCATCAATAACAGAAACAAAGAAAACTATATTAATACAACAAAATTTCTCATTCTTATACACATAACATTAATTTTAATATTTGAGAATAGCCAACAATATAAAATGTATTTATAACACAGAACTCTGAGGTGATACAAACACCTGAGTGCTGGACAAAGCACAGAACAAGATTTCATTTGGCCACCGGCTGTGCCACAATCTTTTCCATCACAACTTTTTAGGAGACTTCAATCTGTGTCACTGTGCTTTGTTTTGCAGGTTGTTGTGGCCTTGGCTGTCAGAGTGTGGGGGTTTGTTGGCCATAATTCCTGTTCCAAGCCAAAAAAAGCACTCACGTAAGTCAGCTCAGATGGTTCTTCCTTTCCCTCCTTTTTCACCACTTATTTTTGGGTGCTAAAGTTGTCACTACCGGTTGGATGGGACAACACAGCCTTGGCATTTTCCTCCTGCTGTGGTAGAAGAAGCAATTTCCATCATTTTTTTTTGCTGGGATTTGCCTGGAAAATTAAATATCTGTGACAGCTGGTGAAGGAAAGGTTTGGGAAGGGCTTGGGTTGCCTGATGTGTGTCCACCTTTGCCCCTGTGGGCTGTAGAGCAAATAACCAGACCTTCCCTTTCCCTGGAGCCCTGGGACTCATGGATGTCTCTTCAATTCTTGCTGGTATTTATATTTGGCAAACAATCTCAGCAGCTGGCTCAGTTTTCTGTGCTCAGGGATGACCTCGAGCAGCTCTGAGGCTCAAAAATGGAGTTTTTGTTGCTACAGATGCAACAGTGCTCACCAAACCTCTGCAGGGCACCCAGGGAGCACTGAGACACTGAGACACCGTAAAATATTATAAAAACATTATAAAATATTATAAAAATATTATAAAAATAGGCATTTTAATAAGGGAGAAGTTGCCAAGAGCTGGGGAGCAGCAGTATCTCAAAGCCACAGCTGGGAGTTGCACAAAGCTTTTTTCCTGCTCAACAGGCAGAGCGAAATAAATCTATTTTATTAATGGAAATCTGTTTTTCCAATAAAAGAGCTCAGAAGGCAGAGGGCAAGAAAAGGGAATGGTCAACTTAAGTTCTTAATGCACAGCATTTTAAATTCCTTTTTTAACAAATGTTTAATTCATCACTAAATATTCCTTCATTTAGAGCTGCTGAAACTGAGTCAGAAATAAGAAATCCTCCAAGAGCTTGGTCCATGCAGTCATAAATGTTCCACCTGATTTGTGTTTAAATCTTCAGGGCTGGACAGCTCTGTACATTTAATACTGAACTCCTGATTTTCCAGGTAGTTTCCTAAACTGCCCAGTGGGTTTATGTGCCAGCCCAGTTCTCCCACACTGGGTCTAAGTTTATCCAGTTAATTTGTTCAGAGCCAAATGTTTCATGTCCAGAGAAGCCTTGTTATTTAATTGCACACCTCCCCTCTACATTGCTGCTCATAAAGTGAATTTAACATTAAAATTGATAACAAATAACACATTATTTTTGTCCCTAGAGCTCTCAGTGGTCTCTGGAAGTTGTGTCTTTGCAGTCTCCTGTCACAGTGGAAGCAGTGAAAGCACAATTATCCCATTTGTCTGAGGGGTTCAAACACAGACCCCCCGTGGGACCCAGATGTTGGGGTGGAAGCAGCTGCTGACGTGAAGGGAAAAGGAGGGAGGAGGCTTGGGCAAGGGAAATAAATGAAAATAACATTGTGCAGGAGGATGTTCATGAATTTCAGGTGAGGTTTGTTGTGACTGCCTTTGGCTCTGGGATGGGTTTCCACCTTCCAAGCAAACATCCAACCATTCTGCTGCCTCATTCTTGTGGATGCTCATTGTAAAGCAAAGTCCCAGCTTTAACACCCCAAAGCTCTTTGCTAAGTGGAGAATTGTTCTCAGGCTGAGGAATTAATAGCAAAGTTTCCCTGACAGAAAGAGCCAGGCATTCATCCCACAGCAATTGTTCCCAGAACTGGCAAACACAAATTAAAGCACTTTGCTGCTGCATTTCTTTTTTTCTGTGAAGGTCTTTATTTATAACATTTGCTGTTTAGGTTTGAAATCTCAGCCCTGTATATGGTTACACACAAATTACACATGAAAACAAAATGTGGCTGGAGACAAGAATGAACATTATCACCAAGAGAAATGATTGTTTTCAGAAATACATCCAAACCTACCCCGTTTTCTTGTATAGAAACTGATTTTAGCTCCTCAGGACCTTTGTCAGACTAAGTAAAAAGATGTTCTGGCATTGACTCTTTTGTGCTGAGGGCTTTTCCTGCCCTTCAGGGAAGGAAGAGGCTGCACCCTGAGCATCTCCAGAGCGCCACGCGCGCCAAGGGCCAGCGCTGGGTGTGAAGCACCATCCTCAGTGCCTGAAGAGGGCACAGGAACACTCTGACCATTAATAAAGGGTTCTTTGGAAACCTCTCCAGCACAGCTGAAGTGCAAAATTTACTTCAAGTGCTCACAAACTCCACCTGTGGGGCCATAACTCAGCTGAGACCAAGAGCTCCCGGTTCCTCCACAGTAAGTGGGAGCAGTTCGATCCCACCACTTCAAATGACTTCAGAGTGAAAGGAAACTTATTTCAAAGTAAGTAAAACATTTTCACCAGTGAAAAACTTCCTCCCAAGGTCTAATTCATGGCTTGAATGAGCTCCCTAGAGCAGAGCTCATTGAGGTGTCTGCTGGTGAGGGGAGAGGGGAGTTTGAATGGAAATAGCTGAGCTTCAGTGGAAAATCTGGTTTTGCTGTTGTTTCTGTTTAACTTCAGTGTGTGCTGTTATGTAATGGAAGTAAAAAGTGCATCTGAAAGCAGCAAATATGAAAGGTAGCAGTGCATTAAAATGATTCCAGGTGAATGCTGCAGGAGGAGGAGATCCCTGAGCCAGGGACTGAATCGTTTCTGACGAGATTTAAACTGAGCAAGTGACAGGAGTTCAACATCTGCATTTTTGTTCTTCAGTGACAGAGGCACTTGTTTCATTTTGGACCTGAAATAACAATTAGACAAGCTTTTCTACTTCTTTCAGGAGTCAGTTTTTCAGGCCGTTTTAACGAATGTGTATTTGTCTATAAAAGTGCTGAAGCCTGGGAAGGATCTGGTGCTAAACCACCTTTATTTCCCTAAGTCGAGGTGTCGAGGCAGCAGAGAGAGCCTGTCTGCCCTGCTTAGGCTGATCTAACCAGGAACCTGAATTTAGCTGACACACAGATGACACCCACACCCAGCCCTTCCCTTCCACAGGGTTCCCATCTGTTCCTGAGGGGAGGAAAGGCAAATCAGGTTGGTTTTGTTGCTGTTTTGCTCAGGAGGGAGCAGGCTCTGCTTCCTCCAGGTGCAACATTCATCTACCAAAGCAGATTTATTTTCCTTTTTAACATTCAGAGTTTAGTGTGGGGTTTGAGGGGTTTTGTCCCTGTGGTGCTGCAGGGCTTTCAGCATCCCCTGCTGGAAATTCCTCATGGATACCCAGGTTCAGGCACCTGTGGATGGTGGCTTGGCCGTGTCACCTCCACCTGCTCAGGACTGAGGGGCATCAGTTGGTCATGAGTTTAACACAACCACAAAATAGCCCAAAATCAAGGGATTTCCAGGGGCCTGGGTGGTCCTGCAGCCCTCAGCTCCCCCTGTCCCCTGCACAACCTCAACGTGAGGATGGGGAGAGGCTTGGGAACATCTCACTGAAATTCCTCTCTGCTGATGCCCAAATTTGCAGCACAGGGAAAATCACGGCATTTATACAGCACTGAAGAAAATAAACCAAACTTTATATTCCTAAACTGTTAAAGTAAGAGCTGAAAATCCTGGAAATGCTTGTACACTTAAAAAATCCAGGATTCCATTTCTGTATTTTTCTGATTGTTGCTGCACTTTCAGAAGCTCTCATTTCACAGGTGGAAATTGGTGATGAGCAGATTAAGGGATTTCCTACCACCTGTGGAGTTATTAGAAAGAGCAGATGCTGGTAATGCTGGAAAGAGAATTCTAGCTTGGAATTTAGACTTATTTTATTTGCACATTTCTGAGGAAAGGAATATATGTGACTCCTAATGATCTCAGTTATTAGGAAAGGAAAGCTTTAAGGGAACTGGCCCCAAGACTGTGTCCTGTTAATTCTAAATGTAAAATAATTTCTCTGATGACAATGAAAAACTTCACAGTAATTATGGTGGCCCAAGAGAAGAAATTACTGTGCAGTCTCAAGTTATCAGACAGCTCCAACCTTTTTTAATATCACAGAAATGCTTAGGCTTCATGCAAGAAAAGCAAAATACCCCAAGGTAGTCTAATTTCATCTCCCAACAAACAGAAATCTTTTTTCTGTGGATGCAAATCACATTTTTATTACAGTGAAGAGCTATGTGTACTGTATTTATTTTATTTTTTTTTTTCTTTTAACTCATTGGAAACACAGCTGATGTAATTGGACAATTGATGTAACTGCAAATGCAATTGCAGTAATTGCACATGCAAATAAGGGATTGTTCTCAGGGCTATAAAACTTCTGGGAGCAGGTACAATGTACTCCTGCATTGCCTGGCACATAATTGTATGGGTATTTTGCACCAAGGCTTTTATCCAGCTCCTACCTCCTTATTTATTTGGGAACAGCTCCATTCCCTAAATATGAAATATCCTTTACACAGCAAGCAATAAAAATAATGGGTTCCCCATAATACTCAGGGCTGGGAATGCATTATTTCTAAACTGTGGTGCCTTTTACTTTATGGAGAGTGAAATAAACACTTACTGGAGATAAAACCTCATTTAACTCCACAGCCATCGGGACCGTCTGGAATTTTTGCCGGTTCCGATGGCAGTGGGAAGGGAACGTGGCAGGCAATAGTTTATGATGGCTTTTTTAAACCTGCTGCTGCTAATGATAACGTTTTAAATGGAATAACTTTTCCTCTCACTCCTTATCTTTCCAGTTTCCTTGGCACCAGGAGCTGCTCTGTGGTAAAATCCTCGTTTGTGTGTGAGGAAAAGCCAGGAGTTTGTGCAGCCCAGGTGTTCCAGAGCTCTGTACCCGAGCTGCTGGAGCTCAGCGTGGAGCTGTGCATGCTCAGCTCATTCCCTGGGCTTGGACAATTGCTCTTTTCCTTGCTTTCCCCTCCTTTTTTACACCTGACTGCAGTGGAGGCATCAGCAGTGTTCCAGCAGCACCAGGCTTTAGGGAGCTGGAAGAGCCAGATCCAGGAAAAATGAGCTGAATTCATTGAATTAATTACTTTTGTTGTCCTCTATTCCAGAAGCTCCACATCTGCTAGGAAAGGAAACTATGGATTTATGAAGCAAATAAAACCTGGGATATCATTGTTGGTAAAATCCAGTGGCACTGCAGGAATAAAATAAAAATCCCAGTGATGCCCCCTGACATTTGAGAGGGCCAGGCAGGTTTGTGCCATGGTCAGAAACATCCAGGTGTGTGTGGCAGGAAGGGAAAAGGACCTGAGGGAGAACAGGACCACGTTGTTGGCTGTGGGGATCAAAAAGACCAATTACAGTGTACAGGAACTGCTTTTCCATACAATCACAGAAATATCTCCTCAAAATGTATTTACAGCTAGAGGGATCCCCAGGCAGAGCTACAACATTTTATTTCCAACAGTTTGCTAGACCAAGAAAGGGCAGGAAAAAATTCCTTCCCATTCATAAAATTATGGTGCAAGGAATGAATTTTTCAGATTAAGCCATCATTTTTGTCTTGGTGTGGTCACTCTGCAGCCAGAATAGCTCCAGGACTGACCCAGGGGTGATGTGAGCCCTCTTTTTCCTCACTGGGAAGCCAATTCCTGTATTTGTCCATGTTCCTGCCTCAAACTCCATGTTCCTCATCACTCTCTGAACATTGGAGTGACTCTTGGGAGAATGGCAGAGAAGAGAGAATTGTGTTCCCAGAAGAGAGAATTGTGTTCCCAAAGGCTCCCTCACAAATCCCTCCCTATATAGGGTGGTGCCCAGATGGAAAATCGTATGGATTCTTGCTTTGCAGAATTGGTGACAGTGCCAGAGTCTGGGTCACTCAGACTTCTGCTCAATGCAATGTGACAATTCTTGTTCTCAGTGCCCCGAGGTTTTCCCTGCACAGAGCCAGGGGTGGGACCTGCAGGGCAAATAATCCTGGAAATGACCTGGAGGTGGGCAGCTCCAGCTTGTCTGGGCAGGGGAAGGGGAAGGCACTGCCCTGCCTGCAAGAAGAATTAAATTTGACAGCAGGATTATCTGCAGGTTCCCGCTCTGTTTAAGCTCCCTGGGAAGGCCCTGCTGGGCTTTGTTGAACAAACTCATGTGAGATGGGAACTTGATCTTCACGTGACATTTATAGCTTGATAGGAAGAACCTCTGGTTTAATCTGTTCCACTGAGAGGTGGGGATTTGTTTTATTTGTCAAATTCAAGCACTATTTTGGGGTTAGTTCTTCAGCTGATGTGCTCCAGTGTGGAACAGTGTCAGATCTGGCAGAGAAATTCTAATGTAACAAAAGGCTTTATGCTTCCCTCATTTCACCTGCTCTCATTTGTTCATCCTAATTATTCATTGCCTTAGAAAGACAATTGTTTTACCTTGGATCGTGTTTATTCTCAGAGTAAGAGCTTGCATTGCTGCCCATGGATTGGGAATGCCACTCCTCTGGATCCAGGGTATCTTCACCCTCCTGTTGGGCTCATTTTTCCATGGAATACCTGAGTGGCACAATGGTTTGGTTTGGAAGAGACCTTAAAGATGATCTGGTTCCACCCCTGCCACGGGCAGAGCCACCTTCCATGGGCAGGTGACAAGGTGAGGGGATGGAGCCAGTCCAGTGACAAGGTGAGGGGATGGAGATGGTGACAAGGTGAGGGGATGGAGATGGTGACAAGGTGAGG
>NC_031781.1:19370372-19386458 GCF_001522545.3 Parus major
TGGTGACAAGGATCCTCACCTCAGGCAGAACAGGAATGCTCCAAACCCCCAGAATTGTGTGGGGCACAAATAGATGAAATAGGAATGGAAACAATGAAATGTTCATCACCAAGTGCAGGTTTTTAAAGGGGAAGGTAATTCCAGCCCTCTGTGGGCCAGAGCTGTTTCTGTGTCACAATTCCCAGTGCTGTCCCTCCAGCAAGCTCTACCTGCACAACCCCAAAGCAAGGCTTGTATTAAAACCGATCCCCCATATGGTGGCAGCCTTTTGAAAGGGATGGGGAGAAACTCCCTCCATTGAGTGCTTGTTTTAATGCAGCCAGAAAGAAAAACAGAGCGTGTGCAATGGCTCTTCTCAAGTCCATGGGGAAAAATGGGCATCTCTGAAACACTTCCACGGAAACCTGAGAGAGGGAGAGGCTTTCTAATTCCTTGCTAACAAGATTATTTTGATTCTTGACCTTCTATCAGGACAGGAGTGGTTTGAATCATTTCCATCACTTGTCAAGTGCTTATAACAGTCATAGTCTTAGATAAATATAATTTTTACCTTTGTATAATATTCTTTTCTATTTTCATTAGAGTAAAACTACATGTCAGGCTAAAAAAAAGAGGTGAAATTTCAAATGGGCAGTGCAAACATGCAGTTTTAATGTACTGAGAGATGTAAGGACACAAACCCATAAACACATAGCCAAAACCAACCAAGTGTGCCTGCATTTACAGATATTAAAAATACCAGCTTCATTAGCAAGGTGAAGGCTTTGTGTGATTCCCTCTGGAGAGCTGCCAGTATAACAAAATATAATCAATATTATAAATATAGGACCCAATATAACAACTCAGCTCCCACTTCTGTTCTCTGTGATGTTGTTAATGCCTCAGCAGAGGCTGCACGGTGATGTTGGAAGAGTTTGTTCCTCTTCCCTGAGCTGTTTCTGCTGGTATTCAGCAAATTCCAACATGAGGTGTTGAGCAGAGTCCTCCTTGTTCCCAGCAGCTTTTCAGGAGCCCAGAGCCCTGTGCTGGTAGCTCCTCTGCTCTGGCTGCTCCGGGCAGGGAACATCTCTTTGCTGGAGATTAAATCCTGTAAATCAGGGCCATGAACTGGAAGGCACGCCAGGGAAAGTGGGGCTGACTCCTTTAACTGCCCACTGGGCTTTGCTCCTTCCTCCTCCAAGCCTCCAGTGCTGAGGAAAAGTTTCCTGGGAAGTTCTGTCCTACTGGGGGGGTTTGGGGCTGTCCAGAGGGGCTCTTTGCCAGCCCTGCTCTGATGGAAAAAGGGCTTCCATTTGCTTCAAATTGACTCAGTGCAAGGAAGAGTTTTCTCTTCCCCTTTTCCCCTTTGCTGAGTGAGTGCTGCCCAGGAGAACCACTCAGCTCAGATGGGCAGAGACAACAAAGCCCCAACACCAGGGCAGGGTGACACCAGTTACCTCCTGGCAGGGAGGAGCAGCCTTGCTCTGGCATCCAGGGAAAACACCAGGAGAGCTTTTTGAGGGCAGGTCTAGAGCTGTGGTGGCTGGCAGTGTCTTTCTCAGTGCTGCCCTGGAATGACCTGCTCCTGCAAGCTTTTGTCCCCCAGGGAAAAGAAAAGAGGAGGGAGACAGGAATGTCCTGGTGACCTGAAGGTGTGAGGAGCTCCAGGGCTCCTGCAGTGCCAGCTCCACCTGCCTGGCACCCTGCTCCTCCTGCACAGCTGCTCTGAGGGCAGGGCAGGATGGAAAATAGGGCTCAGGAATAGAGAAATCCAGGAAAAATGGAGAAGGGACTTCACACAAAAGTGTAGAGTGACAGGAAAGGGGGAATGGTTTAAAGCTGGAAGTAGTAGGTTTAGATGGAATGTTAGGAAGGAATTCCTGGCTGTGAGGGTGGGCAGGCCCTGGCACAGGTGCCCAGAGCAGCCCCTGGATCCCTGGCAATGCCCAAGGCCAGGCTGGACATTGGGGCTGGACACTGGGACAGTGGGAGGTGTCCCTGCCATGGCTGGGGGACACAAATGATCTTTAATGTCCCTTCCACCCCAGACCAGTGTGAGATTCTATGAATATCCTGAGTCAGGAGGAACTCCCAGAGATCACCAAGCCCAGCTCCTGGCCCTGCACAGGCCAGCAGTGCTGGGTCCCCACCCAGGGAATGGAGTGATTCTTGTCTGGACCCCTCTGCCCCTCTTTGTGCCCAGCCCCAAGTCCCCTCTGTGCCCAGAGGGAAGAAATTTGGTTTCTTGGCCTCTCTCCACCCTTGGCTGGTGGAAATGCAGTGTCTGTGCTGACTGGTGGCTCAAAGAGTCCCAGCCTGCTTATTGTTTTAGAAATAAAGATATTAGCATGCAAATGACTCTGGGAGGTGTTTCTTCTCATTAAAGAATGGAGATCATTTGATAAAAGATGCAGAGTGCTTCATCTGTAAAAGGGTTCAGCAGATTTGTCTTGTCTCCACGGCTCTCTCACCACCAGAGCTCGGGGAGTGCAGCAGGGAAAGCTCAGGAGACAAATGGTTTATGACACACGGGTTACCTTTACTGTGCAAGGTGGGCGTGAAATGTTTTATGGGGAGACAAAAAAGATGATGGGCAATTAACTACAAACTCATGCAGCAGGTTTATCATATGCTCAGCTCATCCATCTGTGTCTCAGTCTCCAGCAGACTCATGAGTTTCATCAAGAAAACCATTTTCAAACTGGCAGAGCAAAACAGATCGGTTTTGCCTCCGAGCTCCACCGAGGTTTGCAGTGCTTTTATCATATGTTTATGGTTTACAGATGCAAAATACACATGTAGGAGAAAAGAGGGGGGCAGATGTTTCTCCCCTCGCAGGGGGCATGTTTTGAAATATTTCTCAGCCAGGGAGCAGTTCTGCAGATGCTGGTGTGCCTGTGAATGGCTTTCCTCAGATTAGGGGGGTGGAATCCTTTGGGATGAGATGCTGAACACGGTGTGGAACTGCACTGAAATTCCAGCCTCTGTCCTGTGATACTGAAAGAATGGCTCAGGGAATCGGAGAGGAAGGATGAGCTGCTGGTTAATGACTGAATTGGCCTGGAAAAGTTGGTGCTGCTTTTGCCTCTGCTGCAGGTGGTCTGTGTGACCCCCAGTCAATCCCTTGGTCTGGTTGTGACTTGGTTTTGGTCTGTAAAATCACACAGTTGTGGAATGGTTTAGGCTGGAAGGACCTTAAAGCCCTCCCAGTGTCCCCCAGCCATGGCAGGGACATCTCCCACTGTCCCAGGTGCTCCAGCCCCAATGTCCAGCCTGGCCTTGGGCACTGCCAGGGATCCCCAGCTGCTCTGGGAATTCTGTGCCAGGGGCTCCCACCCCCAAAGCCAGGAATTCCTTCCCAATATCCCATCTACCCCTGCCCCTGTCACTGGAGGAGTTCCCCTGTGTCCTGTCACTCCATGCTCTTGTAAAAATCCTTTCTCCTCTCACTGACTCCCTTCAAGCCAGAATAATTGTTGTTTTTTTGATCTGTTTGTGCTAAATCAGTTGATACTTCACAATTGCCCCCTCAATATTGTGCCAATGAATATCTTATTGGAGACATTTAAGTACTAATCTTATATAAATAATTTTTTCCTTCGCTAATTAGTCGGACGCCGCCTTGCCAGATTGGTTAAAAAAAGATATTGATTTTCAGAATCCAAGGTAATTATTTTTATCCTCTGAATCTTCAAGGGCCTCTCCTCTTTTCAGCCTCTAAATGTAAGTGCTCCACAAAAAGCACTCAGCTCTTCCCTGGGGAGGGGATGGGTGGAGTGGGAGCTGCTGGGTGTTGGTGGCACAGCCCTGGGACGGTGGCTCTGTCCCTCAGCCTGCATTAGGGGAGAGCCCAGCTCACAGGGGACTGCCCCCAATCCCTTTGATAAAGAATGAAGTGATTCTTCGCTTCCCTGGGTCTGCCACGGGGTCACTGGTGCACAAACAGCTCCCCACAGCTCCCAGCTGTGCTTTTCCACGCCATGCTCCACTTTCCTTACAGGAAAATCACTCCAACAAAGCAGTGCCCTAATTTTTTATTAATTTGCAGAACATGTGTAGGTTTTTATTGCTTTAGAAGGCTGCTGCTGATGGAACACTCTGCAGCTCTGAGGCCCCAGCCAGTGAAATCTGCCTTTAAATCCCCTCCCTGGCCACTCAACACTGCTGGGGGAAGGGAACTCCTGGAGGAAGATATTGGCCTTGTGGACTTTGCTGACAGTCCATAAATCACAGTTTTGCCTCCCAAAGAGGTGCCACAAAGAGAACAGATTAAAAGAGATTAGTTCTGCCAAGTGACCCGAAGAGAGAATTTACAGCTCCCCTCTGCCTGCCTGGGAGCTGCAGGATGGGGGTTCAGAGGTCAGGAGAATCCTCCTGCTCCTCTGCCACCACCAGGAGCTCTGCTGCCCTGGGGAAGGGACAGGGAGGGGTCAGGAGAGCCTGGGGGGTGTTCTTCCAGCTCTCTGTTATTTTTGGAAGAGGTTCATTTCTTATTTGTCACCATGTTTGCAATCTCTAGAATCAAACTCTGCTGGAATGGGTTGGGTTGGGTTGGGTTGGGTTGGGTTGGGTTGGGTTGGGTTGGGTTGGGTTGGGTGGGGAGGGACCTTCAAGCTGATCCCATCCCACCCTTCCCTGGCAGGGCCACCTCCCTCGGTGTGAAACGTGCCCAGGTGATGGTGGCAGATCCCTCAGGACACTCATGGGAGGCTCAGGGCAGCCAGGGGAGGAGGAGGAGGAGGAGGAGGAGGAGGAGGGCTCACCAACAACCACCAGTCATCAACAGGGTTTAGCTTCAAACATCCCCAGATCAGTGCTGCTGCTGCTGGTTGTGGTACCCTGCAATCAGGACGCTAAAAAGGCTGTGGAAAACTCAGATTCCCTTTGGGAATCACAATGGGGAATCATCCCTGGATTCCTGCTGGTTCCTAAAAGCTTCACAAGCCTGATTTTCATGGCTCAAAGCTCCCCTGGACTCAAACAGGAGCAGCAGGGAGGGGTGAAGTGCAGCCCCTGCCAGAAAACACCTGGGAGAATGGGATAAAAGAGTCAGGAATTGTGAAGGAACGAGGGAAGGGAGAGCTTTTACTGGAGAGTCCCAGAGGGAGTGGGGGTATCACAGATTTGCTGCACTGAACGTGGTTTTTGATCTGGCAGAGCAGAGGAGCTTTAATCCCTTGGCTCAGAGCAAGAGCCATTAACTCATGGAGCCATTCCCAGCTCAGGTGAGACCAAATGTGCCTTAATTCCCTCCCTGCTCCACAAAAAGCAGGAAAACCCTGTCCTCGATGGCCAGACTTTAATCATGCCTTGCACCAGGAGCCTGAGCTGTTTGTCTGCATCCCTAAAGAGTGAGATAAATGTACCTGCTATAATTTAACCTGAATTTTACACGGGGAAAATGCCTTCCATTCCAGTTTTGCTCCCTCATTTTCAACAGCAATTTCCTATTTTCCAATAAAAATGCAGATATTTGATAAGTCCTGATAATGGGATCCTGCAAATCTGTCAGTGTAATGATTTCTCTGCAGTCTGGAAGGTGCCACTGTGGTTCTTATTTTGATCACGGGATGCTACAGACAGAAAACTTACTGGAAAAAGAACTGAGCCTGTGGGAGAGCACCTTTCCCATCTTCCTGCTTCCAATATTTTGTGTAAATTCTTTGGAAAACCCTGTTTTTTACATTATTTTAAAAAGGGAGACAAGGTGTGGAAGTTTTAATGCTTGTTGTTAATAAACAAACATTAAAATCAGAATTTAAATAGAAATATCATTGTGTATCTTACAATTTTAAAAAGCCAGTTTATTTCTGCAGTCACTTTGAAATACTTGGAGATAATTTTCCTTTCATATTTTCCATTTCTAGTCTATCATGCTCATGAGAATTACTTGATAACCTGAATTTCCCAGTGGTTTATTTATCTGTGCAGGTCTGGAGAGCACAGGTTCATCCAGAAGTGTCTGTTTTGCTCAATGGGACATTTGCTCCCTCCCAGAGATGGAATATTCTGTCCCCATTTGACTCACTGAAGAGAATGAAATGTGAAATAAGCAGGGAAAGGGAAGCTATTGTGATAAAATATGAGATATTTGTTAATGTGCATCATACACATGTTCAGAACCTCCAAAAGGGAGGAAAAAACTTATCTGAATTTAAGATTGAACAAATTTATCTAAATAATAAATGTATTTATAAATTTAAATATTTATTTTTATTTATTTGTTAATATTTATTTATTATAAATTTTAAATTTATTTATATTTTTAAATTATTTAATTATAAAATTTAATAAATTTATCTAAATTTATCTTAATGTTTGAGTAAGTGTTCCCTCCTTCCTCAGGAGGAGCAGCCTCTGACAGCCAGAGCAGAAAATAATGTGGGAAGGGTTCCTTCTGTCCAGGCAGGGCTGGCTGGGACAGAAATGTGACATTTGGCTAAAACTCAGTGGGACAGGGCTGGGAATAAAACACAAATAACCAACCCTTCTCAAGTAGCCAGCTGAATGTGTTTTAAAGTAATTAATTGCTGGTTAATTGCTGGTTAATAGTCTACAGGTTATTAGCCTGTGTAATAAAAAACAATAAAATCAAATACAATAAAATCAAATACAACAAAATCAAATGCAATAAAATTCCTGGGTATTTTTGTTGCCACAATGTGAATATTTGTGTCTGGACTGACAATCCTGAGGCAGCTGCACAGCTTGTGCCTGGTGTGCAAATCTCAAAGAGGTGCTCATCAATTTTATAGAAACAAGAGCTGGCACTGGTTCAGTGAAACAATTGAATTGAGTGAAAATCCTGACGTTGGGAAGCTTAATTAAAATAACTGCTGCTGGAAAGTGCGAAGGGATGGGACCTGTAGATGGAAATAATAAAAACAATTAGAAGTGTGTAAAGGAAACTTTGCAGCCTGCTGGTTTTCCCATGGTCACTGCAGCCCTGGGAATATGGCAGTGGATGTTGGGGCTCCATCAGCCGTGCTGGGATAACTCGGGAAAAGCCTTCTCCAGGATGTACAAACTCCTCCTGAAGCCTGGAGCTGCTTCCCAGGGAGGCTCTGCCCACACCTGAGGAGCTTCTGGATGGAGAAGAGCAGGATGGAGCTGCAGGGTGGGAGCTTGCAGGTAAAATCCAGATTTTCCTCCGGGCTGCAGCCTTGGCCATAGGGAGGAGCTGTGCTCTGCCTGCGGAACGCTGAGAAAAGAGAGTGCAGACATTTTAAAGCCAATTCTGGTTGTTTTTCAAACCTGAGCTGTGCTTTTGTGTGTACTTGGATATCTGAAAAGCCTAAATTAGCATTCAGAGAGCTGTTGGCAATTTGGAGGCCAGATTTTGCTCTTATTTCCCTTTGTACAAAGCAGGAACGCTCAAGGAGAATTTGGCAGCGCACCCAGGACAGATTTGGGCTCGTTTTAGCGGAGTTTCTAGAACGGCTTTGCTCTTCTCCAGGCTGGTGCTTCACTGGGGCAGCGCTGGTTCCTCTGAGCTCTGAGCACATCCCAGCTCCTGCTGGTCCTTCAGTGGAATCCTCACACTCCTGAGCCCTGCATCACCTCGGTGCTGCGGTGTTTGATGCTCCCCTGGCTGCTGGGATGGATTCCTGGTGTCCTGTGCCTGCTGCCAGCATCCCCAGCGCTGCTGAGATCCCTGGGACGAGCAGGAGCCAGCCAGAGCCTCCCAGGAGCTTTTCCTGGCCTGGGTTTGTTCATTCCGTGTTTGGGCTGGAAAACAGAGAGAGGTTTTAGAAGCAGAACAGAGTTGCTGCAGCAGAAAGGAGATTTTGGAAGTTTCCAGCACATGAATCCCTGGAAGTGTTTGGGGCCAGGTTGGACAGGGCTTGGAGCCACCTGGAATGATGAAGGTGTCCCTGCCCGTGGGTGAGGCACTGGATGAGCTTCAAGGTCCTTCCAACCCAAACCATTCTGGGATGCTGTGATTCTATAAAATCAAAAGCTGCAGATGAATGAGCTTTTTGGCACCTCCTTTGTGTGTTTTCCTTTCCTGTTTTGCTGCAAGGAGGATGGAGGATCTGCAGCCGTTCCCGGTGCAGGGGCCGAGGTTTGGCTCCAGGATCCAGGGAAGGTGTCACTCACAGGCAGCTGCACGGGTTTGCAATTATTTTGGAAAATGTTTGGGCCCTGAGACCCAGACCCAACAGACTGAAAGCCTGTGGGACACGGAATGGCTTTGGAGCCCCTGAGCTGCCGTGGGCAGTGCCAGCACCCCCATCCTGCCTGCAGGGAACAGCCACAAGTGCTTTGTTCCTCAGTTTCCCCACCAGGGACTAGAAACATCCCTCATTTATAAGTTTATTTTCATTATTCAGAAGAAAGGGATAATTTTAAAGTTCATTATCATGTGAAGTGTTTCCCTCAGTGCAGACACAGGGCCCAGGTTTGATCACTGCTCCTGCAGTGAGTCCTAAATGGAGAATTAGTGCAATTAACAGATCAGGCTTTGTTTTCATGCTAATAACAGAGATTCTGGCTCCTCTGGGTTATCAGAAAGTGCAGTGACTGAGCCTCTTTACCCTTTCCTATCAGGGTAATGAATTCTGGATCAAATGCCGCTGTGTTTGTATCTCTGCAGCTCTCACTGGAGGAAAGAGGTTGGGGAAATATTATTGTTCGAGCAGTTCAGGATTAAAAAGGGATGAAAAACTTTTGTGAGAGAAGAGGAATATGTTTAATTTAGAATTTGTAATCCCCTGGGGTTCTGTGCAGCCCCTCCCAGGTTCTGTGGGAGAGGGAGACAGGACCTGCTGCAGGATGTGCTGTGATTAATGCCCTGCAGGAGCCTAATGGTCATGGAATCATTAATGTCTGAAGGGTCTGACACGGCAGATAATTCCTCCCTGCTCCCCCTGCCCTGGCAACACAAGATTTAGACTTGCTGATGCTCCCAAGGAGCTGCCCCAGCTGCAGAGTGAGGCCCAGAGATGGAGGGGATAAGGTAAATAACCTCTCTGGCCACGGGCAGCTTATCTAAATGAAAACGCCCTGGAATCTCTGCCATCGCTCCTGCCAGAGCCCCTGTTTAAAAAGGAAAATGAAATGTTGGAGTTTGCAATTTCAAGTGGGTGCAAGTATTTCAGCTCCAAAAAAAAAGTAAAAATTAGATGGTAGATTGTTAAAAAAAATAAATGCTTCGGTGCCCAAAAACTCCAGAGTGCCAAATCCCAGATTTTATTCAGAGCAAACAAAACCAATCAAGGCCTTTCACAGGGTCTGAATGGAAGGGACCCACCAGGAGCTCCGAGTCCAGCTCAGGACCAGCTCTGGAGTTCCACCTTTGTGGTGGGAAATGCCAGCAGTCCCATTAAAGCTGTTAATTCCCAGCTCCCTGGAATGATGATTCCTTTTCCCCAGGGCAGCAGCAGGGTGCATCAGGTGCCCACAGCTCCCACCAGGGAAATAATTAAAGAATGGATTTTTAACTTGAATCAAACTTCTGTTACTTGCAGACTTGTCTGGGGCATAAATTGGAAATCAAACACCCAACAAGTTCCTTCCATCCCTGCTGAAAGGCTCCAGGCCTCATTTAGTCAAGGCTCAGAATTAATTTTCCTATTAAATGAATGCTTTCTTAAAACGAAGGGGGAAAACGTTTTCACTGATAAGATTGTTCTGTGAACCATTCCTAATGAGCTGCTGTGTCATTCCCTTCTGCCTCCTATTTATCTTGTTTAGATCCCTTCAGTTTGAACTATTCCAGTCCTTCGCTGCCTGCTATGAGTTTGTTTTGTTTTATTTTAACTGGGAGCTTCAAATACTTTCATAAAGCTGTTAGAAAGTGAAATATTTAATTTATTTCTTTATATACTGGCATTTTTTTTCAGGTGAGTGGATATAAAATATATATATTTTAACTTTTTGATCTATTTCTCTAAGGTTTATAACCTAAATTTCCATTTCAATACGTGGCCTTGCTTCTTTCCCAAGCACATTTTCCTGGGAAAGTGCTTGAACTGCAGCCTGGCAGCTGTAGGATCACACGTGGGGCTGCCTTTAAGGTGATTTTTATATAAACAAGGGGTTTTTTTTGCCCAGCTGAGGCAGATTGTTACTGGATGTTGTGCAGTGTGGTGAAGGGTGCCCAGCATCACCAACAGGCAGCAGTGGGGCCTGGCAGCTCTGCATTCCCTTCACAGGGTGAAACACTCTTGTGGATAAAACAAACTCTTAAACTTCTCAGAAAACATTTTCTGAGATGCCTTTAAAACAGGAGAGATGAACGCTGAGGGGGAAAATATCCCTCAAGATCAGATGGAGTCATTTTCCAACGCTGCAGGCCAAAACAAGGCTTTTATTGTGTGAGTGGCTCATTCCAGGTGACTCCCAGGGCCCCAGACACCTTCAGACATCGCTGGGATTGGGAATTCTTTCAGAAATATCAGAAATTTGGTGATCCTGTGGGATTCCCATGGCCAGGCTCTGTTGTAGGTGGGGTATTGCTATTTATCCTTTTTGTCCAGCACAGTGCACCCATTTCCTGGGCTGTGGGAACAGCTCAGGCTCTTGCTGGGGGCTCTTGGTGTTTATTGGATTTGTGGAATCTCCCTCTCCTTTAATCCCAAATTCTGGAAGCAGCTGATCCCCCACAGCTCCTGCGGGTGCCCGTGCCTGGCTGGGGACCACCAGCAGCAGCCTTCACCCCACTGAGACTCCCCTCAGCCTCCAGAGATTGCAGTTAGAGCTCTTCTGCTTCCCAGTGTGTTTTAAGGAATTGAACAAATTAGAAAAACTATTGAAGCAAGAGCTTCCCTCTGCCTCTGTCAGGTAACGCCGCGCTTGGAATTTATCTGAGGAAAGAAGAACTTCACAGCCCAGTGATTCCACTTTTTATTCTTTCTACACTGTGAAGTATCATAATATTCTTTAATAGTGTCATACTTATATTTCACGGTCTAATCCACTTTTCTCCTCCGTTGCCATTGTATTTTATCCAGCTGGAAGTCTGGAGCGTGCTCACCATCAGCTGCTCGCGGCGTCGGGAGGCAGCGCTCAGCCTTTCATCAGGAATTGTCTCCTCTTTTTAAACTGAAACACTGCAAACTTTGTGCTGTAAAGAATTCTAATGTCCTGTGCATAATGTACATTTTCTTTACCTTTCCCATTATCTGCCTCGCAGCAGAGCACATTTGTCACTGGTTTTCTTTCCTCGTGCCTTATAATGAGAATCTCGGGTTTGGGAATGTGCTGGGTCTGTCCTTTGTGTCTAAACTGTGCCCTCTATTTCTCTCCCCCTCTTGGAGATAAAAGTGCATTCTGCTGCTGTTGCAGTTCCAGCTGAATTTGATCAAGATAGAGGAACTGACTCATCACCTTTTCCCCAATCTCTGGGAGCTGCTGTGGCACACGTGGCCCGGAGGAGCCGGACCCGCCGGGCAGGGGCTGCTGGCAGGGAACAAGGGGCTCTGTTGTTGTTTTCACCCACGTTAACTCTCCTTTGGATCCTGACTCTCTTGATTTTATCTTTTATAAGTGGAGAAAGAGGGGAAAAAGCTGAGCTGATGACTGGGAGAAGGACACGAAGTGTAAAGCTTCCTCCCATGTTTTCCGTGCCTAATGGGCTGGGACAGTGGTTGCTCTCTCCAGGGAACTGAGCCGGGAGTTGTGCTTAATTCTCTGTCCCAGGCAATGCTGGATCCTTCACAGGAGTTGCTGCAGGCACCACTTTTCCTCTGCCATGACAACAGGGCTCATGAGCACGGCTCCACACTTCCCTTGTAACCCAGCTGGGATCAATGGGAGGTTTCCAAAGGGCCCTGGCTCCCTGCAGGGCTCTGGGAAACGCAGTTTAAACAGGAATTGAGATGGAAGTGTCCACCTGAGGAAGAGCTGCTTAACCAGCAGGGCCATGTCCTCCCTGCAGAGCCATCCCTGCGTGCAGGAGGGGCTGGCAGAGGTCAGCCTGGACTGACAGGGAACTGGGACTTGGGTTTTGCAGGGTTTTTGGGGCACAGCTCGGCAGCAAACAGCTCATTTTACATCAGCTGCTCTGCCTGGACTCTCCTGGGGGTCTCGTTTCCCTCTGGTCATTCCAGAGGTTGGGAATGGGGGAGTTTCCTGCAGGAGCACAGGGTGCTGGAGCTGCTTTGGGCCGGCACCCCAGGAGGAGCAGAACTGAGCCTTGTCCAGGCTGGCAGGGAGGATCTGCTTAGAGCAGAGCTGGGAGTGCTCTGGGGAGTGCTCAGAGGGATGGTGGGCTGCAAGGACAGGATGGGAGAGGATTTTAGGGGATCTTCCATGACCTTACAAGCATTTCTCCTCCCTTGGCTCCACGGGGTCTGTTGCCTGCCCCAGCTCCAGCCAGGGCAGTGTTGGGACACGAAATCCCCCACGAGTCTGGGGCAGAAGGGAAAGTTTTGTTTTGTTTGGATTCTGGCCTTCCCAAGCAAACTGGAGAGTTTAAATCCATACAACTGGATCTGCCTTTAGTGGGCCCATAATTGGATGTTTTATCCCGTGTTTTCCTGCTCCTCACAGTGGATATTTTTCCCATACTGCCATGACATTGGGTTTGTGTTTTCTTTTCTTTTTTTACTTCACTCCTTTACCCCTCATCTCTGCTCCTCTAATTTTATAAATTACTGAAATGATAATTTTTTTCCCTCCCCAGTGCTGGGGCTGAGCATGATGAAATTTTCCTGTGGAGATGTGGATCCTGTGTTTTAATTACTGCTCAGGCCAGGTGAGCTGATCTGGGCTTTTTCCAGGAGAGCAGCCTTGGCTCTGGCAGGGCTGCTCTGCTCCCCAGCACTGCTGTGCAGCATCCTCCACCTCAGGTGCCTTCTGAATTTCAGGCAAACTTCTTGAAATCCAGAGATTTTCCCCTTTGTTTGTTTTGCTTTGCTGGGTCAGGGGTTATTGCTGCAATCTCTGCTATTGCAGGGAAATTTAAATGGGGTTTTTCCCCTCCTACTGCAAAAATCCAGGAAAAGCAAGTGTGGAGGGGAACTTAGAAAGGGAAAGGAAAAGCTGTTGTGTTATGCAGAATAATTTCCTTGTTTCTTTTATCTGCCTCTTGAGATTAGAATTCTCTGCCTTTATTTTTAGCAGCCAGGCTGGTGGCAGGAACAATTCCTTCCCTTGGCTTTGTCAGTAGGTAAATAGCACATTTATTTTATTTAAAGCAAAGTCTGGATGCACAGGAAATGCACCAGTCCTCTGAGGAAAGCCTGGAGAGCTGGGAATGCAGGCACAGCTTTCCTGTACTCATAATATTGCCATTAACACTGAATTCCTGAACGCTGGGTTTTATTTAATGGCAACTTTGTGTTTGAACAGATGGGGCTGTGTAATGTAAAGACAATCAATTCTCATACAAAAATGATAAATGAAGAACAGGAAAGTGTATCATATTTTGAAGGATTTTAAACATATTTATCTCTGTTACAGTGAAGGTTCTTCTAAAGAATAAGTGCTGATTAAAGCGGGTTTTATCACAGGTGAGCTGTTTTCCTCCCTTTCCTCTCCAATAAGTAGAGAAATGTTTCCTTTTAGTTTTGATTTGTCCTTTTCTAACCCACCAAATCCCACTTGTGATTTGTGCTTTATGGAAATAGGAAAGGATTAAGTGACATGGTGGAGCTTTAGATGTTGTGCAGCAAATCACACTGTCACAAACTGGAAGAAAAACTCTCAGGAATGTGAATTTACATGGAGTTGGAGAGAGCTCTTTTGGGTTGCAGGGTTTAAACATGATTATGAAAGGGGGTGGAGAGAGGCAGAAAGCAAGCAGAGAATCAGAGGAATGCTGGGATTTAAATTTGGGTTATTTTCTATTTAAATCTGCAGGCAGATTCTCCTGAGGGAAAGAGCCCAGGCAGCTCTGGCTGAGCCCATATGGAAACTCTCCTTTTTCCTCCCCACGGGAATGTGCTCTCCAGAAATTCCCAGTATTTATTGCCAGCACTGAGGGAATTAGCACAGGTTAAATCAGGCCGTGGTTCCTCGGGCAGCTCCTGGGAGGAGGAGGATGAGGAGGAGGAGGGGGATGAGGATGAGATGAGGATGAGATGAGGATGAGATGAGGATGAGATGAGGATGAGGAGGAGGATGAGGATGAGGAGGGGGATGAGGAGGAGGATGAGGATGAGGATGAGGATGAGGATAAGGATGAGGATGAGGATGAGGATGAGGATGAGGATGAGGATGAGGAGGAGGATGAGGAGGATGAGGATGAGGATGAGGATGAGGATGAGGATGAGGATGAGGATGAGGAGGGGGATGAGGATGAGGATGAGGATAAGGATGAGGGTGAGGATGAGGATGAGGAGGGGGATGAGGATGAGGATGAGGATGAGGATGAGGATGAGGTGGAGGATGAGGATGAGGAGGGGGATGAGGAGGGGGATGAGGATGAGGAGAAGGCCCCAGCCCCAGGAGAGCCCAGGCTGAGGGGACAGGAGGTGACAATCTGGGAGTGGGGCAGGAGCAGGTTGGGATCCAGCAGAGCAGCTTGGGCTGAGCAGGGTCTGTCCCACTCAGGGCAACCCCTGGCTTTGCTCAAGCCCTCAGCAGGGCACAGGGGGTTTAGAGGTTTTTATTGCTGCCTCCATCCCTTGGCAGGAGGGAGAAGCGTTGGAAGGTGATTCCCTGCCGAGCTCACAACAAACACAGGGCAGTGTGTGATGTTTGAGTGTCTCCAGCACAAGGAAGGGTGAAATGCAGGATCTGGGAGCTCTGTGGCAGTGCCATGGTCACCTGGAGCTGGGGAACCCTCCCCACGGAGCCTGAGCTGATCCCGAGCTTTCTGTTACCCTCTCACTCACCTTGGCAGAGAGGTTTATTTCCTGGGCAGGCCTGACCTTGCTTTGCACGTAGGATCTGAAATTGAGAGTTCATCCTGCAGCACAGGATTGTGAGGAAAGGGATCAGGGCTGGCGTTAAATCCTGCAGAACGTGTGGAGCCTCCACCAGCAAGACAAACCCAAATCAACCTCCCAAAGCATTTCAGCTCCCAGCTCTTTCCATGGGCTTGGTTTTGTGGAGGCTGAGAAGTGGAAATAACTCCGAATTCCCCCTGTTTTGTAAAATAAACAAGCAGATCCTGTGGATGTGATGCTGTGTGTCACATCCTGGGTCTCAGCTCCAGCTCCTCGGGGTGGGGAGCCTTTGATGTCGTTCCAGATTGTTCCTCTCACACGGCTTTGTCTGGGAGGGGAATTCCTGCCTGACAGCAGCTCACACTCCCACATAGCCACGCTGTCAAAATATTACATTCTGCCCTAAATTATTTGGTAGCAATGGGAAAAACACCTGCTTGCTGAGAACACTTTTCCTTTTCATTATCCGCAGGAATTTGGGGGGAGATGGATTACTTAAAATGGTGATGACAGCCCTGTGCAGGAGCAGGGAATCTGTGATTCTTCTTCTTCTTCCACTCCTTGACATCGGGGTGTGTTGTTGTGATTCCCTTTCCATGGTGTGGGAGCAGCTCCCCGAGGTGGAGGAGATTCATCCCATTATTTATCCACTGCATCCTGGAGCACACCATGTACAGAACCTCTTTGGGCTAACGCTGCAGCAAAGGCTGCTCTTTAATTATAAATACACATCAGATAAGCAGGCAGGCAAAATTGACAGGAGCAAAAGGAGAGCAGGAACGGGAGGAATGCCTCGGAACCGCTGTGCTGTGGGAAGTTTGGAAAATCCGTGTTATAATATTTGGAGGTGTGTTTTAATTTGATTGAAAAATGTGACATTTACATTGACAGGCAGTGCCATTCTGAAAAGGCATTTTTCTGTCTGACTGTCTAAACTGTTGCTATGTAATATTTATATTTGTCATGTGTTTTTCTAGATACAGGAGTTCTTTAGATACTTAAATTTATCACATGAAAACCCTCTTAAAATTCTTACATGTAGCTTTTAATAGTATTTGGTGATGTATTGTTGGTTGGGGTTTTTTTCAGATGATTTTTTACAATATTTTGGTGTCTGTGAAGTGAAACACACGAACAGGGGCACTCTCTGGCTTTCCTGGCTGATCTAATCCAAGAGAGGAGCTGAGCTGGCTGTGCTGGGATGTCAGGCAGAGAGCTCCTGCCAGGATGGGGCTCCTGCCTGGGGGGGGACGTGGGAATGGGGGATCTC
>NC_031781.1:19386959-19394120 GCF_001522545.3 Parus major
ATGACCCTGAACCCCACTGCCTGTCCAGCAGGGAGGGAGCAGAGCAGGACAAGCAGGGGCAGCCTGGCCTGGGGGCTGGGGAAGGGGCTGGGGCAGAACCAGCCCCACAAAGCCCAGCAGGGAGGGAACAGTGCCAGCTCAGCTGTGACACTGTGGGCTCTCATGGGGACAGCTCCTCACCCTTGGAGCCAATTCCATTCCCTTCCCAGCCACTGACATCCCCTCCCTGCCCAGGGCTCCCAGCACAGCCTGCAGGGAGGGGTGGGAGCAGCTCCTGTGGCAATGGAGATGTTTTTATGACATCTGCTGGCCATAAAATCTCAACTCCTTCAAGGGAAAATGGCAGTTCAAAGCCTGTGGAAATAATAGTTCCTTGTAAGACACACATAAATATATTTATGGATATGCAGCTTTCATTGACACATATATATATATTTATTGTATTGCACTTTAATGTTTCCCCCCATCTATTGCTTCAGGATTTTTGCATATTTATTATCTGCAGGTAAAGATGAGCATATTAATAAAAAAAAATAAAAATCTATAAAATATTGAAGGTGGTGGAGGGGAGAAATATTTATTTAGCCAGGAGATTTATTCAATGCTAATGTGAAATACGTCAGCACAAAGATGATGTCATTTGGCCCCTGTTCAACAGCCCTAGAGGTTCCAGCACCAATTTTCACTGCATTCAGCCCCAAAGCAGGAGTGGCCCTGCTCCTGTGCCTTTGGGGTCGTTATTTTAGGAGTTTCAAACCAGAAGAGGATTTTGCTGCAGGCCCTGGGAGGGGACGTGGCAGGGCTGGTTTGGTTTGTTCCTGGCCCCAGGAAATGCAGATTTGCTGTGCCTGATCTGACTCTGTGTAACAGCGTTTGGATACGGGCAGAATCTGCTGTGGTAATTAAAAATGCTTCTAGGGCTTCACCAGGCTGAAATAACTGGAAATATTGGGCTAATAATTGACTTGAGCTGGACTGGGCCCATTGTTCACCGAGGGTTTTACAAAATACCTACTCCAAACCTAAAAGCTTTGTCATGTTCATCACAAGGGGTTTGTAGGCAAATGATATTGTTGCTTCTTGCCTGACCTAAATTATTCTGATAGCAAGAAATGCAAAAACCCAAGTTAAATTACTCTTTAGCAGAAATTTCAGGCAATGGACACTTTTCCATGAATATTTCATGGCAGGCTATAAATAATTCTGTTGGATTTGGAAGATCAGAAAGTGAGTACTGGGATGATGTAGGGCGTTTATGTAAGGCTGATCGCCCCGTGCCTGCTGCAGGAGACAGATCCATTCATGGAATTCAAGTCATGTGTGGCCAAATGGGACATTTTTCCATGGATTTCTTTGCAGTCACTCTTTGTTTCAGCTGTTAAGGGTGGAACAGCCAAACACAGCCCTGTCATTCACCTCTGATGGTACCTGAGAGCAAAAGGAGATGTTTTCACGAAGCTTTTCCTTTTAGGAATGTTTTATTCAATATTCTAATGGCAGGGCTGGATATGTTGTGCTGGTTAAATACAAGTTGGGTAAGTACTGAGGTGCAGGTTCCTCTGAACCTTCACTCACATGGAAAAATCAGCTCCACTTGATGGAATGATCTTCCCTAGGAACTGACTTGGATGGGGTTTTTCTCTCTCAGTGTCATCTCTTCATATCAACCAGGGGAAAAAAAAAGTAATTAAATTGTTCTTTCTTTATGTCCATCTAGGATGGATCTTATGCAAACAAAGAAAGAAATCAAAATATCCTCTATCAAATGAAATCAAGATATCCTGTATCAGTCAGGTTGGACAAGCCCTGTGGGATGACTGAGTCCAGCTGTTCCCCCACCCCTGCCCCAAAGGCCACATCCACAATCTCTGAACCCCTCCAGGGATGGGGACTGCCCTGGGCAGCCTGGAGAGCCCTTGCAGGGAAGAAACACAGATCAATCCTTCTGTTCTCCTTCTGGTTTGTATGACTTGTTCCAACCACATCCTGCTTTTAATTTTAATTTTAATTTTATTTTTTTTAATTAATCACAATGCTCATTCACTTTCCTTTCCCTCTGCCTAAAACTTTACTTCTTTTTTTTCCTCCCCAGGTAAAACAAGGAAAACAAAGCTCCTTTATCCAATTTCCAAGCTGTATTTCATTCTCTTTTGTGATGCCCAAAGTGCTGCTCATCCAGGAGAAGTCTGGAGAGCAGCAAGAACTTTCCTGGCTCTCACCTGGAGCACGTCAGGCCTGCAGAATCCCTGGATACAGGAGGGAGACAGGAGAGAGGAGCAGGAGCTGGGAGGTCAAGAGGAGATTTGGTCAGGGGCACTGATGTGCTGGATCACCATCCCTGGGAGTAAATTCTTTCCCATTCTTTGCTGCTGCCATTCGTGCTCCCCCTCTGCTCCTTTTGCAGCTGCTATGAAATTGCCTTGCATTGGAATTTGCCCAAATTCCAGCTTTTTCCAGAGTTTTTCTGTTTTATTTAGAGCTTTTCCAAGTGGCTCCTTGTAGATGTGGAGTTCTTAAATGCTGGTAATGCTCTTTGTCCACCCTGGGAGATGGTGAATATTCCTGGCACGGTGTGACTGCAAGGCAGGAAAAGCTTTGGGAGCAAAGCACAGTGGATGTGTTCTGGATCTTCTTTAGGGAGCACAGAAGGAGTTAAATAAACCAGGGCTGGAAGGACATTCCCAAATCCATAATGCACAGGATTGGCATTCTGTCTGCATACAAATAACTTGGATTAGCAGGATGTGCCATTCCTTTCACCATAAAAATATCCACACTCACATTATTTTAAGACACTTCCAAAATAGAGCGGAGTTAAAATATTTGTTTTAAACTATCCAGGGATCCTTGCACAATCTTTTTGATTGCTTTTTATAGCCCTTCTCCACCCTGAGTCATTTAGCAGTTCCCTTTCCTGAAATACCAGTGGTAACTCTCTCTCCATCTCCGTGATGGATGTTTGTGTGAATTCATTTCACTCCTCACAGCGAAGCCTTTCAGCACTGCCTCTCCAGCTTGGGACAAATGCAGCCTAAATGGGGGTTTTAGACAAAATTGTGGGGAAATGAGGTTACCCAGAGCAGCTGGGGCTGCCCCTGGATCCCTGGCAGTGCCCAAGGCCAGGCTGGACATTGGGGCTGGAGCTCCTGGGACAGTGGGAGGTGTCCCTGCCGTGGCTGGGGGACACTGGGTGGGATTCAAGGTCCCTCCCAACCCAAACCATTCTGGAATTCCCTGCTCACTCGCTGTGGGAGGTTTTTCATTTACCACATTTCACATTCCACACCTTTCTCTTGGGCCTGGACATTTCACTATTGATGGAAAAGGCTTTGAATGGCAGGAGGGACCTCACGAAGCTCCTTCTGTGTCTCCTGTAAGGAGTGAGAGCTGCCCCTCTGAATCTGGCCCTGCTTCCATTTCTGTCCCTCCCAGCCAAAGGTAACATCACAATGTGCTCTTTCCTTGCTGCTATAAATTGAATATCCCATTTTCTCCTGGCTCCCCTCAGGAGCATCTGAGTGAAATGGTTTTCCTGTCCTGCAAAACACTTCAGAAACTTTCCTTCCCCAAATTGAGGTGAGTGGTTTTGGGTCTTTATTGCTGCTTTTCCTGCGAGCAATAGCTTCCATTTGCTGGGCATTTCAAAGTGCTTTGATCTCTATCAAGACTGAATTTTAGCTTTCTTTCTTTATATTTTGGAATGAAAAGTATTTTTTGGCTTCGTGTTCTGCCAGCTCAGGACGTTTTTACATCATCCCTTTCCCACAAACAAACATTGGTTTGTGCCTGTTGGATTTCTAAATGGAAACATTGGGTTGAAGTTGTCACAGGTGCTTTTTGTGCTTCACCCCTCCCTGACAGGTGAGAGCCAAAGTATCTCCAGCTGTGGGGATCTTTTCCTTGGATTCTCAAGCATTTCCAGCTAAATTTGACATCTAAGATAGTTTCAAGTTCCCTTCACACTCTTATCTTTTCCCTTTTATCTGTTCCAGTTCTCCTGAATTCCACTTCTGTGCCTTTTCTAGATTTCCCTCTTGTCCTGGATTGCTTTCCATCTCTTTCTGACACACAGAGCTCCAGTAAGAGGTTGGTAAACTCTTTAAACTGCTCAAAGAAATTACCACTTTTCCCCGCTTTCCATCATCTCTTAATTCTTTACCTTCTGAGCAGTGTAGAATTTTCTCCTCCAGCTGTCAGGCTGTGTGTAATTAATGCTGTCTTCCCTTTCTCCCAGCTCCCACATCCCTTCCTTCCCATCTCCCCCTGGCTCTGTTTCCTTTGCCAGTTTGAAGGGACCGATTGTTCTAAGAGGCAAAAAAAAGTTCAAACTGTTTTTCATGTGACAGCAGCAACATCAGCCGAAGTTCTGCTGGAGAAGTGCTGCAGAATTTCCTGGGAATGGACTGCAACTCTTCCATTCCAGTCCCCCCTGGGAGCCAGGAAGGTGTCCATGGCATGGGCTGGGATTGAGGTGGGTTTTAAAGGGCTCCTCCAACCCAAACCATCCTGGGGTATCAAACCCTGCTCTTCCATCCCAAACCATCCTGGGGTGTCAAACCCTGCTCCTCCCTCCAACCCAACCCAAACCATCCTGGGGTATCAAACCCTGCTCCTCCTTCCAACCCAACCCAAACCATCCTGGGGTATCAAACCCTGCCCTTCCAACCTAAACCATCCTGGGGTGTCAAACCCTGCTCCTCCCTCCAACCCAAACCATCCTGGGGTATCAAACCCTGCCCTTCCAACCCAACCCAAACCATCCTGGGGTATCAAACCCTGCTCCTCCCTCCATCCCAAACCATCCTGGGGTATCAAACCCTGCTCTTCCATCCCAAACCATCCTGGGGTGTCAAACCCTGTTCCTCCCTCCAACCCAACCCAAACCATCCTGGGGTATCAAACCCTGCTCCTCCCTCCAACCCAACCCATCCTGGGGTATCAAACCCTGCTCCTCCCTCCAACCCAACCCATCCTGGGGTATCAAACCCTGCTCTTCCAACCTAAACCATCCTGAGGTATCAAACCCTGCTCCTCCCTCCCAACCCAAACCACTCTGGAGTTTTGGACCTTGCTGTTCCCCTCCAACCCAAACCACTTTGGGATTCTGGGATTTTAGACCCTGCTCCAGGAGGGGAAGGCAGCCCCAGCCTGGTCCCTGGAGGTGGGGATGGTGCCCTACTGCTCTCCTGCAGGATCCAGCTCCCATTCCAATGTATTTTGGGATTTGGAGTAAACTTGCAGGTGCTGAGTGATGAGGGATAGTAACAAATCTGCTTTTGCAGTATTTATGTGAAATTACTGCTGTCCAAGGGGCAGGGAGCTGAAGTTGGTTTTAGTGACTGAAAGAGTTCCTACTTCATTTTTTATTTTTAAGAAGTCCATGAAAAAAGAATATTTGTTTTTTATTTTTAATCTGATGTTAAAGATTTAGAGGAGGGATTGTGGGATTCATTCTTTATGGATCCCACAGGCAGGAGCTGCTGTGGCACTCAGGCTGTGCAAACCCCAAAGTTCTTCTCTCATCTGCCATCGCTGTTGTCGCTCTGCAGTGGGATGGAAAAAGGAGAATCTCTTGGCAAGAGCAGGCTTTTCCTTATGTTTTCTGGTTTTCCAATATGTTCTCTGAGAGTTTCCAAGTAAAACACTTCCTGCCACATCTTCCAGCAAGCAGCAGATAGGAAGTGTGATTTCAGTGTACGGGGGGATCCCGGGGGGAGACAACAGCCCCAGGAACAAAGGCAGAGTTGGTCCCTCAGGAAATAAATTCTCATCGATTGTGGAGGAGGGTGGTGACAGCTCCAAACCTGCCAGAGCTCCAGGAGGGTTTGGACAACACCTCAGGGACAGGGTGGGATTGTTGGGGTGTTGGATTCTGATCCCTGTGGGTCCCTTCCCACCCAGGATCTTCCCTAATTCCACGAAGGGGTAACTTGGACCTCCCTCCTGAGTTTGATCTGCCTGACTCAGCAGGAGAGAGCAGTTGTCCTGCTGTCTCCACTTTCCTGGTTGGCCTGAACATATTGGGAACACTTGGTTACTTAATTTGCTCTATTAATAAACATAATTCTTGCCTATGTGAGCAAAAATCAGAATAAAAGCCAAAGCAAGGGCTGCCTCAGTGCTGCTGCCTTGGCTGGACTCCACAGGGAGCAGCCAAATCCTGCTCTGTGTCAGCACCCAGGCCTTGGGCAAGGCTGGGAATTCTCTTCCCTGTGGATTTTGATGCTGTTGAGTGAGATTTGTGGTTCATGACAGTGGGAGGTGTCTGGGGTGGACGGGTCTCAAAGTCCCTCACACCCCACACCATCCTGGGGTTCTGCTACAAAAGCATATTTTGCAAAAAAATAAAGATTACTAATTCCCCTGCTGGGAAGAGGGGAAGAGGAGATCAGAGCAATCTGCCAAATAATTAGTTTATTAAAATAATTATTTTATAAAAAACGTATAAATTTTATAATTTGTTTATAAAATTATTTATTTTGCACTGGTTCTGTTTTCCTGGGCAGCATCAGTTACAATCCTGAGCCAGGTGCTGGGACCTGCAGCCCCCAGAGCAGGGTAATGGAGTGGGCAGGAGCTACAGGGGTGCACAGGCACTAAAACTGCTCAGGGGAGAGCAAAATACACAGGGAAATTTTGGAAGGGACTGGGGAATTTTATTTTCTGCAGGGCTAGAAGAACAAAGGCCTTGAGCAGTAAGTGCTGGTGACAAGAGCCTGCAGGACAGGATGTGCTGCACTCCCCCAGCACCTCTGCTCCCTGTTGCATCCCTTGAGTAACGATGGTGACCTTCACCCTGAAGTCGAATCCTGCCCCAGCCCAGCACCAGGCAGCAATAATCAAAGCAGAAACAAACAGGTTGGAGTTTAACGAGGAGGAAAAGCCTAATTATCCAAAAAGCTTTAATTGATAAATGCAACATCAAGGTGGCAGAAGCTCTGCTTCTACCAGTGCAGAGTTTGGTGTCAGCTCTTGTCTCGGAGCCAAGGCTGCCATTCACGTGCTGGGCTTGCAGTGAATCAATCTTTGATTTTAGGGGACAGCCTGCAGCTGCTGGGCAGGGCTGTGTGAGGCTGTGGGTGTTCCTGGGCTGCTGGAGGTGAGCTCAGCCCCTGCTGTCTCCAGCTCCATCATTCCCACTGGGATGGGGATGGGATGGGG
>NC_031781.1:19394645-19407071 GCF_001522545.3 Parus major
GCTCTGCGTGCCCACAGGCAGCACAGGGTTAACTGGCCAAGGTAACAGCAGCCATGCAGGAGCAGGGAAGTTGCTGTGCCAGCTCTCAGGCTCACTCAGGCGAGGCCTTTAGGCTCGGTTTTGAAGCTGGGAAAGGATCCCTTGTTGTAGCAAAGCCTCTCATGCTGTGATTGCTCTCATTTCCCTCCGCTCCAGCCCTGCCAAGAGGCACCAAATGACACCAGCCCCAAGGCTCCTGACACTGCTTCACCTTCAAATTGCAGCTTTGCTCCCCCTTTGAGGTGTTTGTTCCCCCCAGGCTGGGAGAGATGCGGGCTCCAGGAGGGATGAACACACCTGGCACAGTGAGGAGCTGCTGTGATGGGCAATCACACATCAGGCGTTTCCTGAGCACATCCTGCTGCTGGGATTTGATTCCCTGACACATTCGTGGTTTATCTGTTTGTTTGGAGAGGTGCCAGACAAAAGAGACACAGAAATTTAAATAAATGCAGGTTATCTAGAAGACATGATTTCATATTCACTTCAGGCATATCAAGATGTTCCAGAGCTGAGAAGAGTACAAAGAACGATGTGAGTGCTGGGAGCATTGATAAATTAATTGTACACAGCACTGAGCCCAGCTCTGAAGCTGATTTTTTGCTGTAATTCATGTTCTACAAGCACAGGGAGAAGGCTGAGAAGTGCTGCTGGAGCCTGAGACAGCAGTGAATTCTCCTGCAGCCGCAGGTTTGTTCCGTGTGGAACCTCCCAGTGCAGGAATCCTCTGTGACACCGTGCTGGGTTCCACCCAGAGCAATTCCCCCTGCAAAGGCTGCTGAGCACTGAACAGGGCTGTGATTTGGGGGCTGTGCTGTGCTCCAGGTGCCCAGAGCAGAGCTGGAGTGCTCTGGGTACAGCAATCCCCTCTGTCTCTGTGCTGGGGCTGTGCCAGGGCTCGGCATGGCCGGGGTTAATAAATCATTCCTGGGGATTCTGGAGCTCTGCTCCCTGCCCAGGCATTCACAGCCTCCCCTGGGCCTGCAGAGCCCTGGCTCTGTGCACAGCTCAAGGCAGGATGCTCCCAATGGCTCCGAGCTCTTTAGGTGACCACTCCAAGCGTTTGTGTCCCCAAAGGTGAATCTGGACTCTATAAATGAGAAGCCTCCAGGGACATCACAGAGTCCTGGATCCCCAGGCAGTGATGAGGGATCTGCTTGGATATCCCCAGAATTTTGTATCTCTGAGCATGATTTTAAATCTTTTCTGGAGAGAAGAGGAAAAAACCTTAATGGAGCTCCACATTGAGCTTTGGTGTCAGAGATTCATGGAATGGTTTGGGTTGGGAGGGACCTTAAATCCCATCCAGTGCCACCTCCCACTGTCCCAGGCTGCTCCAGCCTGGCCTTGGACACTTCCAGGGATCCAGGGGCAGCCACAGCTTCCCTGGGAGTTCCAGCCCCTCCCCACCCTCCTGGGGAACAATTCCTGCCCATCATCCATCCATCCATCCATCCATCATCCGTCCATCCATCATCCATCCATCCATCCATCCATCCATCCCTTCCCTCTGGCAGTGGGAAACCACTGGAGTGATATTGCAGAACACCTCTCTCTTTTATAGAAGAATTTTATTTAAATGCTTGCTTGTTGGACACAGCAAAGATGGAGTTTATGTGTTTAATCTATCCAGGGCTCTCTGCTATGGGTGGCTGAATTTTTAAAGGAAAATCACTCTTGTGTTTTCCTGCCCTCTGCCTCCGTGTCCCTGCTCTCCCACTGCAATTATCCAGTTACTGACTCTGCACATCAGGTGTTTAATGTGGGGGAGGAGGGGGCTGAACAGTTCAATTAATTAAGCCAAGTTGTAGCAGATCATCATCATTTTTCAAGGTGTCAATTGAGAGATCTCTGGGAGCGATGCAGATGAGCCAGGACCACCTGGGAATTCAGGCTCAGTTCCCATCACAGCATTTCCCAGCCTGTGGAAATGCTTGTCAGAGCTTCAAGTTAACCCCACAGCAGCTGTAAAGGATATTTGCAAGATTGTCCTGAAAGTTAATTTCCATCCCTGTAATACAGGAAGAAAACCCCAGTGAACCCCAGAATTTTTCTGCTGTGTTGTGCAGAGAGGATTTTTGTGGGGCTTTGGAAAAATCAGTTGCAAACTAAAAATTAACTCTAATTAAACTATGGAATGCTGCAATTGGAGCAGGAAAGGTGGGGAAGGCAGTAAAGCAAATAACACCTATGAAGCACAGAGACAAATGTGATTTCTGTGGGGTTTTTATGTGTCCAGGTAAGAAAACTCTCTGGGTTTATGCCCAGCTTGATTAATATGAAGCCACACAAATTTCTGATCCCAGAGAGCTGGGGGACATCGTGTTCCCTGCCTGGGCACAGCCTGTGTGTGGCAAACTTCTCTGCTAAGGACTGCAAAGATGTTTTAATTCACCCCAGAATCAAGCAGGAAGGTTTATCATTTTTAAGGTTCAGCTCTGCTCCCTTTATGAGTTTTTTCTGGCTGGTTTTTTTGGATGTTTTGTAAATAAAGTGTGATTATATTTCTTTCTTTGGAGGGCAGGAGTTCCTGCAGCCCCTTGCTCTGTGGCTTGTGCATCTCTGACTGGATGCTGACTGGGTTTATTGCTTTAGCACCACTCACCCTGCAGCTGCTCGTGGCTTTATCACCATTTATTCTGCAGCTGTTGGGTACCAAATCAGGGGCTGGGCTCTGCTCACCTGGGAGGACGGTGGGGCAGGACAGCCCAGGGATGCTCAGCTGCAGTTTGGGATCTCTCTGCAGTGAGATCAACACCCTGAGGTGACAAAAAGCCTTTTCTGGGCCTCTGGAGGCTGCTGGAATGAGCAGAAAGTGTGAGCAGAATGAAGATAACAAGCAGGTAGGTTTAGTTATATGTTTTAAATCTATTTTATCTTAGTAGAATAGCATTTTTTTCTCTTTGGAGAGCCCTGTTGTGGTGGTTTGCTGTCCTAACAGAAGAGGCAGCAATGTCTTTGATGTCTTTCTATAAAGTTTTATCTCTGTGCCCTGGCTGACTCAGAGTCCTGTCACAGTGAATTTTATTTTAATTAACCCAGTGCAGAAAGATTGGTTTTGAGGAGAGCAGGGCTCCCTGGCCAGAGGAGGACCAGGATTTGTTAAACTGAGCTCTGAGCATCGCCTGCTCCTGGCTGGGGCTCCTGCTTTAGGCTGGGCTTTTTCCAGATGTGACCCATCCTAGCAAAGCCTTTTTAATCAGGAGCTCGTTCTCTGATTTTGGCATTTCACTGGGCTGGGCTGTGTTTGGGTCTGTTTCTGCACCAAGCTCCAGGAGCAAACAGGGAATTCCAGGGGAGGCTTTAAAAGGCTGTAACCCCCCTGTCTGCAGGGGTTCTGTGTGTGCAGAAATGCAGGAGAGAAGTGAGGGGTGACAGAACTTCTTCACTCCCTTCCTCCTCCCCCCTGGAATCTGAAGTTTACCCCAGAAATTAATTTTTGTCACTGTGAAAACTCTTGATTTTTCAATCTTGGTTTTCAGGCAGTTCACTTTTATTCTTTTGTGTTTTTGTCATACAGTAGAACTGTTTCTTCTCTCTTCCTTATTTATTTACTGGCAGAAAATCCAGCTAATTTCCCAGGCTAAATAAGCAATTTTGTTTTAATCCTCTGTTCCCACTCCTTGGTCATCCATGCAATCCTTGTATACACTGAAATTCATCTGTCTTGAGCAAAGATATACAAAATTCTACAAGAGATTGAAAATTGAGTTCTTGGTGTTGGAAAAATAATGTGTAATAGGATTGAACTTTTTTAATTGCAAATTCCCATCCTACCTAAAGCTTGGTTTTCCTCCTCTTTTACTTCTGAGTTCCTGGTTTTTAACAGAAATTCCTGCTGTTGCCTCCAAGGAGCAGCTTAACGGGGCCCAGGTCTCCAGAGGCAGCAGGGAAACTGAGTCATGCTGTGGCCCTGTGGGGCTCAGTTGGGTTATTTGGGTTTGGAATGTTCCAGCTGGGTTTGGGGAGAGCTCCTTGCTGCTGAGCTGGGCTGGGGAAGGCTGTGATGTGTTTGGGGTGTGGGGAGCACAGCAGCTCTGCCTGGAATCACAGGATCCGTGAGGCTGGGAAAGAGAAGTGCAGGAATAGAGCTGAGCTCTCCCAGCATCCCAAAGAGCTTTGGGAAAGGGGAAAAGCAGCAGCACCTCCACCAGAGCACTCAGGACAGCTTTATTCCCCCTTTATTCCCTGCTCTCCTTTGCCAGACCCTGCTCTGCTCCAGCCCAAGGATCAGCTAAGCCTGGCTCAGGCTCCAGGGCTGTTCCCAACACATTTTCTGTCTCTCCTTCCCAGCCCAGGAGCTCTCCTGGTCTGTCAACACCTTGCATTTATTTTTTATTTGCTCACTCACTCCCAGAGCTCTCAGAGGTGGAAATCTGTGCATTTGCACAGGTGTTAGCTCCCCCAAAAGGGATTTTGCTCAGGTTATTCTCCATGGCACAGTTTGGAGTCCCTTGGCCTGTGACTCAGGAGGATCTGCTCTGCTGCAGCCACCTTGTATTTATTTGCTGCGTGTTAAATTTTCTCCTTTAATATTCTGTTGTCTAATTGTGGCTCCTAATCATGCTCATTACCTTAAATCACGCTCTGCCAGCCATCCTTTCTGTCAGTGGCAATAAGGGGTTGTTTTTTCCTCCCTGGAAGGTGCTTGTAGCTGAATATCAGTGTCTCAGTAATGAAGATTTATTGGCTCAGGCCACACAGGACTGGTGGGTCTGTGGGGAAACAACAAACTGGGTTATTAAAAAAAAAAAGGGGAGAGAAAAGTCAAGGTCTGTAAAACTCTCCAGTGATGGGGATGGCAGTCAGGAGAAGTTTAAATCTCTGCCAGACTGAGGTGGCTGGAGGTGAACCCTTGAAGGGAAGCCATGAAGGGTGTTTGGCACCTCCCACAGGAGTCAAATCTTCCAAGATTCATCCTGAATGAACTTGCATTTCATTTATCTCATGATTTGATTTCATTTCCAAGCCAGCAGGGCCATCAGCCCATTTATTAAGGTGTGGTCAGGAGGGGTCCAGCCCTGCCTGGAGAATTGGAATTCTTTGGAATTCCAGCAGTGCCTGGTTTTGTGGGGGCACAGCTGGCTCTGGGGGTTCAGGTGACCCCAGGAAGCTGGAAATGTTTGTGTCTGGAGCAGAACTGACCTGGCACACCCTGCAGAACACAGCTTGGCCTTGGGAAGAGGAGCAGAAATTATTGCCAGGTCACTGAGAACAGAGCCAGGCTGTGATGGGACAAGTTCCCAGCACTGGGACCTGTGAGGAGATGACTAAAATCTCTTTCTGATGATTAAAAATGAGTGTTTAACCGCTGGAGCTGTAATTCCTGTCACTGACACTCCAGACTGTGGCACAAATCACAGCTGTCTTTTGCAGATTTGAGAAACAGTTAAGTTTTACTCCAAAAATGGGCACTTTCTGTCCTGTTTTATGGGGATTTCAGCTCCTTTGGATAAAGCCACTCTGGACCTTTGTTTCTGCTGAATGTCTCTGTTTGCTCTCCCTGCTTCCCACACCCCCAATTTGTGCACCCAGATTTGTTTTTCTGGATGCTGGCTGGCTTTGGGCAAATATTCTTGTTCAGTGGATAAATAAGCAGACTATGGAAAGCTCTCTGTGCTGGAGCTGTGGCTGCCCTGCCTGGGGAGGCCAGGCTGACAGGGCCACTGACATTTGGGTAATTTGTCCCCAGGACCTTTGATCATTCTGGCTCAACCTGTGGTAAATGTGATTTTTACTCAGGGAGAGGGAGCTCTGGGTTTGGGCAAGTTTGGAGCACAGAGGTTTTCCTTCAAACCACTGAGAAGATGGTTTGGGGAGCTCTGCATTCCCCAGGATTTATTTAAAAGCTTTTTTCCCTCTTCATTTATTTATTTTTCCAACACCTTCAACAATGGATGAAATCTATTCTGAGGGAAGTTGTCTCTGTGTTTATTTTATCATCCAGCTGGAAAACTGCTCAAAACTTCCAGTCCTCAAAAATAACCAAGTCTTGAGGAATTTCTAGAGTAGTTTATAATTTCTAGAATAGTTTTATCTGTTTTCACTTAGTTGCAGAACTTCTGAAAGAAATGTGTTGTTGAAAAAATACCTAAATATTTATAATAATAGGAAATAGTGTTGGAAGGAGCACAGGGATCATGGAGAGCCTGCCTTGACTGGCTGGAGGGCAGAATATGGCACTGGAATTGTAAAAAAAAGGAAATCTTATTTAAGTGCAGCAAAGACAAGGATTTGTTTGCTTCTAAAACTAAGAAAAACAAGTTGAGCCCATAGCAAATGTGGAGGTTTAAATGAAGTTGAGTCAGGAGACCTCCCCAAAGAAAGATGAGCTTTTATTTTTGGAAACATCTTAAATTCTTATTGAAGATGGGCGTGACTCACTTGGGATTAAATATCATTTGTATTAGTTTAAAAGCAATAAACAAGCAGAGATTTGAGCAAGAACTTCAGTGCTGTAGAGGCTGAATATCCTCTTTGGGAAGGTGCTGAGCTCCCTGGAAATCTCTGCAGCCAGTGCTGCCCTTTGGACCTTCCAGACTTGTGGGCATTTATTCACCTGGTGGTTCTGCTTTGTGAACCCTTTGTCCAGGAGTTTTTTGACTCTGTGCAAAGCAAATCCCCTCCGTGGTGGGGCTGTGGTGGAGTTTCCAGTCAGACCCTGCACAGGAGCTGGCAGCTCCTGCATCCTCTCTCCCAATAAATCCTGGCACCTGACGCGTCCTTGTGCAGACACTCTGCTGCTCCTGAGCCACAATGATGCAATGGGGTTGCTAAAAAGGGCAATAATATAGATTTTCTTCAGCCATTGTGTCATCAGAAGGGTGTAAATCTGACCAGTTGGAAAAATCCCAATCAATTTATTGTGCATTATGAAAATTCCTTGATATATTTTCTCTGTGGCAGAACATTGTTGCTTCCAAGTACCCTGCTTTGAAAAACAGAGCTGTTACTTGTAAAGAGATTTTCCTAAATCAAAGCAGGGCCATAAACAAAAGTGAAGGTGGCAAAGGATATAATTTCCCCCCGATTTTGGATCAGACGTCTTGTACTTTGAGAGAAGGAGACAGCGATGTTTGCCCTGTGGTGACACCCTTAAATCCTCCAGGAGTTATGTGACACTTGACTGAAATGATAACTTTGGATGACCAGGAAACATCATTGCAAATCTCGGTGCATCTCGTGCTCCGTGCTCAGAGCCCCCTGGCAGACTGTGTAGCCTTCAGCAAATGTCATTTTCCACTTTTCAGGGTGCAAATAAATCCCAATAAAATAAAGGAGGAGCGGTGGCTCTGCAGCCCCCAGAGGAACCCTCAACAGCCCAAGTGGGGATTGTTCCCTTGGCCCTGAGATGTTCTGGGACAGAGCAGCTGGCTCCTGCCTCTCTTCCCCCTCGCTGGGTGAGCAGGGCAGCCAGAGGGGATTACCCAAAATTCAGATATTTTCACACTCTGGTCTGAGAAAGGAACTTGAGGTGCAGTCAGGAGTGTTTGTGGTGCCTGGAAAATGGAGTTTTTTTGAAGCTGCCGTTGTTGTGTGCAGTTTTCTGGGGCAGTCAGTGGGAACTGGGATGAGGCACAAAGGATGATTGGCTTGGAGAGGAGAAGTCAAAGCTGTGGCTGGCTGGAGGTGTCTGTCAGAGCCCAGGAATGGCCATGATTTTGTAGATCTTAAGCTTCAAACGACCCAATTCCACTGAAAATAACAAAGTAATTGTGTAATTGTGCCTGCCCAAGGACAGATGTGTGCAGGCTGAGCACCAGCTCCTGTTCCCTGACACAGCTTCCAGCATCCTCTGGGCTTCTTTCTCTACCAAGTTCAAGTTGCACTCTCAGCTGTGGCAGGAGACTCCCAACACCCAAAGGTGACATTATCCTGTGCCCAGGGAGGTTTTATTCTCGAGTTAAGACATGAAATTCAAAGCAGGAAGAGCTGTGAATGCCATTTATAATTTTCCAGCGATAAAAACATGGGTTTGATATATGGAAAATGCTGGCAATAATTTACAGCATCACCATTGTAACACTGATGCTATTGCAGTGATACTGAGGCAGCTGAGAACCCTGAGCAGCAGTAGTTAGGACTAAAGAGCAAAAATCTGGGTATTTATCCATAAATGCTGTGATGGCATTTCCAGCATTGTCTGGGAGGTTCCTAAGCAAATTTTGATTTTTGTTACCCAGGGAGGTGTTGGTTGTGTAGCTGAGGCTCCTCTCACAGCCTGCTGAGGGGTCCCAGTGGAAATGTTTGGAAATGCCCCAAGGGGCTCTGGGCTGGAGTTTGTGCCCTGGGCACGTCCCTGCCCCGGGTGCAGGGCTTGGAGGAGCTTTAGGAATTATCTTTGGTGGTGCCCTGAGCCTTGACCCTGTGCTGATTCTTCCCTGTGGAGTGCTGGAGTTCAGGATCTCCCCTGCTCCAGGTGCTGCAGCCTTCTCCAAGGGCAGGAACGGCGCTGGGAGTGTGAGCTGTGCTCCTGGGGGGGATGGATTAAAACAAGGGGATTTGGGGTGGAAATGATGGTGGTTTCATGGATAAAGTCCCTGTTCCTGGAGCGGTTTGGAAGCTGGGTGGAGCTGGCCTTGGCAGTGTTGCATTAATGATTGGATTCCATCTTAAAGTGATTCCAAACCCAGATGATTCCGTGGTTCTCTGGAAGCACCGATTTCAGGAAGTTCTGGTAAAAATCCTTCAGGAATGAGATTTGTGAATCCCAGTGTGTGGGGGGGTTATTGCACGCTGGGAAACTGAAGGTTTTGGGGAATAATTGAATTTCACTCCTGGTTTCCCATCTCAGAAGCAAAACCATCCAAGAATAGAGTGGTGGTTTCTGCTTGGATGAGTGCCCATCTCACAGCTCCATCTTTGCACTTCAAGATATTTCCTTTCTCTTCTGCTGTGTCCTGTGCACTGGGGAAAATGGGATACAGGGAAAGAAGTTTCCAAGCTGTCTTCTTCAAGTGAACTCCGGGACCCTTTTATTTTTAGATTAGCAAAATAGGTTAATCCTAAGAGCTGCTAATTGCTCAGCAGCTTTTATTGATAATTTTTTAATTTCTCAACTGTTTTGACTACCAGACTTTTCCATTCCTCTTCTGTTTGAAATGATTTTATGAGATATCTACTTAGGTGATTATTATGAGCTAATAGTTATTACAAACTATTCACAATTCAGATTTCAAGGCTTGCAGATGGAATTTGAATTAAGTGATGAAGTATTTCTACCATGTAAGGATAATTTTAAGGGGGTTGGGGGGGGAAGAAAAAAGCCTAAACCCATCAAATGAGATATTAATTGCAAATTATTAACTCAGATTTAATCAAAAAGGATTTTTTAATATAGGAAGTAGAAAGTATATTAATCTAGTTTTTAAAACTGTCTTATGAAAATGAATGCAGAAATACGTTCTCAATGGGAAATTGTAATGTTTCAAGAGTACTGTGTTGAGAGAGTAATGAATACATTAGGAAAGAGTAATTGCATATTTTAAAGGAATTATCCAACTAATCATAAAATTCCTGTTGGAAAGAGTGATTGGGAAATGTTTGGATTTATTTAAGTACAGAAACTGCAAATTGACAGCAAAGGTCAGAACTCCCTGTAATGAGGAATATTTGGCTGCTGGGTCACCCTTAGGACTCCACAGATGACTTTGAGGAGCTCTTGTGTTTAAAGAAGAACTGAAGAATCCATTTTGTTCTGTGTGGCACAGTCTGGGAGCTGAACTGGAAAGGTGAGGGAGGGATGAAGTGGCAATTTCCTTGGGAAATGTCAGTGCCCAGCCCAGGCTGAGCCTGCCCGGGATGTGCTCTGCCCAAGATCCTGTTTTCATGTTCAATTAGCTCCTCGAAGATGGAGATAATGTTCAGCCCTGATTGCAGAGAAGGGCCTGGCACTGAGCTCTGCTCCCCTGGCGCTGAACCAGGGCTCTCCTGGAGCTCTCAGTGCAGATGCTCCAAAACCTTTCATGGAACTGCTCTGGAATTTGGGGAAATTATGTGTGATTTTCTGCCCTAATGGCTTAATTGCCTGCTGGTGGGTGCTGTGATGGGCAGGTAAATAACCTGTAATTTTTGCTTAAACAGCTATTTTTAAAACAGGTTCTGTGTGTATTATGTGTGTATTTCCTTTGTGCATCGTTCATCTACCTGTGCTCCCTGAAACATTCCCATGTCCTTCCCTCTGTCCTTGCTGTGGAAATGAGGTGTTTAAGCACTGGGGTCAGGCCAGCTGAAAGAAAAGGAGCTGCAAAGAGAGGTGGGGGGGAGAAAAGGGGTCACACCCCATTGAGTAAAAGAGTATTGATTTTATTTGAAGTTTTTGGTGAGCTTTGGCTCCTTCTGAAGATGGAATTCAGGAGTACCCATCCACAGTGCTCATAGAACAGATTTTTCTGCACACTTTGTGCAGTTTGGCCCGAGGACCAAGCTCCAGGTGCAGTTCAGAGCTGCCAGGAGTCCCAGGAATTGGTTGGGATCAAATTCACCTGGCTCTTACCTACAGCTTTAATATGCTCCAAACCAACCCATCTTTTTAGCACCTTTGTAATGAAGATTCCAATTTAATTTCCTCTCTGAGAAGTCGAGTTGGCATTGACCAAAACTGCCCCACTCCTTGCATTAAGGCCTGGTAATTGGGATTGATGAGAGGGTTTGTTTGTAACCCAGTCTGGCAGTGTAACCACAGCCCTGGAGCATGAGGAGCTGGAAAAGCCTGGGTATGTTCTCACAGAACCTGTATGAGAGCATGGAGCCCCATCAGGTGCTGCTGGTGACAGAGCTGTGGCTGTGGGCAGTGTGGGATCCCCTCAGGACAGGGGAAACACCAGGGATGACAGGTCCCAGCAGCACAGAGGTGAGCACAGGGCTGTGCAGTGTGTTAACTGGGATGTGACAGCACTGTCCCCACCTGCCTCGGGCACTGGTGCCACTTCCCACACCAACCTGGGCACACAGAGCTCCTGAGGGAACCTCAGTGGAAACACGGGCTCGGGAGCAGGGCCATGCCAGGGAATGTCCCCAGTGTGTCCCCTCAGAGAGCTTTTATTGCTGCTCCTGTCACCTGCACAGGGGCTCTGGGGATTGTCACTGTCCCACCCTGCCTGCTGGGGGTCACAGCCAAGCTCGTGACTTTTTAAAGCTTTTGTATTTGCAGGAGTTTTTGGGAAGTGTCACTAAACCCTTTCCCTCCTGTGGTTTGATGGTTGGAATTGTAGCTTGGCTGGAGCTCTGAGCAGCCTGGGACAGTGGGAGATGCCCCTGCCATGGGATTTAAGGGTTTTCCAGCCCATTCCATGACTCTCTCTCCACCAGGCCTTGTTAATCCCCAGAATTAAATAAATTCTGTGCTAGGCCCGAGTTTTCCCACGTAGCATGATGTCATGGCTCTCATTTCATTCCAGGCTGGAATTTGATCTCTCTCTTCCCAAAGTGAATTATTCAGCACTGGCTCCTGGAGCTCAGCAGTGTGTGCTGCTGTGTGCTCAGTGCTCTCATCTGAGAAATGCCGTGGCATTGTGGAATAGACAAGTCAGGGAGAAATCCTTTGATCAGACAGCTTTGTTGCTGAGAAAAGAGAGCAGAGTAAATGCAGAGTAAAATAACTTTTTTTTTTTTTTCCCCTAAAAATTTGCTATCTTTCCAGATAAATTTAAATAATTCATGTCAGTTTACTGCAGATTTTTATTTAGAACTAATTAGAAGCACTGGTTCATCACATGTGCTCTACCTTGGAACAGTTTCACCTTCTTTAGGAGATATTTTTATATGAGTATTTTTGGCCTGCAATTAATGCGGATTTAAAAAATATTAGCTTTAATATTCTCTGGGTAAAGCTTAAAGAATAGGGGTGTTTTTTTTTTCCCCAGAGACTGAGTGCTCTGAATCAGCAGCAGCTTTCTTTGGTGAAAGGTCAAAGCTGTCCATGGGAACCTCTGGGATACCTCTGTAGTCTTCAAAGTGTCTATTTCTGTGCTCTTGTGGCACGAATGAGACCAGGCTGGGCTGAGAACCTCCCAAAGCAGCACATCCTGGCACGTTTTCCTTAGCAAAAGCAACACTTCAGCCCTTGGTTTGCATCTCCTTGTCCCGTTTCAAACGCTGCACCTCGCTCGTGCTGCTGTGGCTGTCACTGCTGAGCTCCTTCCTGCAGCCCTTGGCATCCCAAATTCCAGAGCTGGGGCTGGGGCTGTGCTGGGAATTTTCCCAAATTCCAGAGCTGGGGCTGGGGCTGTGCTGGGAATTTTCCCAAATTCCAAAGCTGGGGCTGTGCTCTCTTCTGGGAAGGTTCCTGAATTCCAGAGCTGGGGCTGTGCTCTGTGCTGGGAATTTTCCCAAATTCCAGAGCTGGGGCTGTGCTCAGTGATGGGAATTTTCCCAAATTCCAGAGCT
>NC_031781.1:19407101-19413772 GCF_001522545.3 Parus major
GGGCTGTGCTCAGTGATGGGAATTTTCCCAAATTCCAGAGCTGGGGCTGTGCTCAGTGATGGGAATTTTCCCAAATTCCAGAGCTGGGGCTGTGTCTGTGCTGGAAGGTGCACAAGGAGCTGCTCTGAGTGCCCACAGTTGTGTCCTGCCCTCCTCACCCCAAGGATGGTGGAGCCAGCTGGGAATGGGCTCTGCTCCAAGCAACCAGGGATGGGACCAAAGGGAACGGCCCCAAACTGTGCCAGGGAAGTTCAAGCTGGGCATTGGGAACCATTTCCTCATGGCAAACGTTGGCAAACACTGGCACAGCTGCCCAGAGCAACGTGGGGTCCCGGTGTGGATGTGGCACCTGGGGACAGCCTTGGCAGTGCTGGGGAATGGATGGACTCAGTGAGCCCAGAGGGCTTCTCCAGCCTCAATTCCTGTCATTCCAAGGCTCTCTGGGGTCTGCTGATGCTGGGTTTATTGCTAGGTACTCTCTGGGAATCCAGCTTAAATTCTTAGCTTTAACTTCTTCTGAATTCTGATAAACCCATGTAATGTGTTTATTCATTTAATGTGTTTATTTAGCTTAGCCTTCTTGGTAGCACAGGCTGAGCTCTCGTCTCTGGGTCTTTACTGGCCTTGTAAAAATCATGTTCACTCAGTCAAAAAAAAGGAGAATTGTGCTGGATAGAATTTGCATCTCAAATCAAAGAGCAAGTGATAAAAGGGGAGCCTGTTCTGTCACCCTTTTTCATTGCTGTCCCTGTGCAGTAGGAGATATTTCCCCCCTTTGCTCCCTTTCTAACAACAATTTGAGTGTAAAGCTCGGGCTCTGTGCTGGATGTGCTGTCTGGGTGCAGGAGCCTTTGGATTCTTGGATAAAAGCAGAATTCCATCAATGTGCATTTTCCCCTGTGTGAGGCTGGTGCCACTGAACAATAATCCACTTTCATGGCCAGCAGTAGAACAATGAAATTGTTCTATTAAGTTTATTCAAGCGTAGGAACTCCTGCTAATAAATTAGAAAAGGAAAGCGAAAAGGCTCTTGTGGAGGATGTCCAGCGGAACCAAGGCCAGCCATGGCTGAGATTCTCATGGTCTGTGAACTGTGGGCTTTTCAGGGTCAACCTTTGAGTTAAACTGCTGAAGTTGGGGGCTGAAAATGGAAAAGATTTGAGCATCATCCTGGATTTTTTATTAAGAGATGGGTAGAAACCTCTCCTGAGCACTCATCACAGGATGGCACTTGATGTACTTGGTGGATTAATCAATTTATCCAACACTCCCTGGGAAAGGAAACATTTCCAACAGCAGAGCTAAAAGCCCAAGGTGTTTTGTAGTGTTTATGGATTTAGCAGGATCCCACTTGGGGAGATTTCCTGTGACTCACCTGCTGTTACCTTGGTTTGTGTCCTTTAATGCCCAATCCACCTGTGCAGCTCCAACCCTTGGCTGTGCCCTGCTGGACACTCCAACACCTGCTGGGATGTATTTCCTTCTGTCTGGTTATCCCACACTAATTCAGGTACCTATAATGCACAGATTCTGCATCAGGACACTACAGAAATGTTTGGAGGAAATGATCTTGGCATAAAGAGAAACAAAAAGCAGGGAAATTCCAGGGGACCCCTGTGCTCTCCCTCAGCTGGGTGACTTGGGTAGAAAAGTTTTCATCTGCTTATCAGACAAAGCAGCCACCTCCAAAGGGAGAACACTAAATGGTTTTGGGGGTTTGCAATTTTTTCCCCTTTATTTCCTGTTCTCTTATCTGTATTTGATTGGGAAAAGTGCCTTGAAAAAGTCGAGCTCCATAACTTAGATTGGATTGCTGTCCTCTAGCAGAGAATGTGCTGTGCAGCTCCCCAGGGTGTTAAACAAATAAATAGAGAAGGATTAACACCAGCTTGTGTGGCTACCCAGAAGTTAAAGCATTACTTAAAGCAGTAAAAAGGATGTGAAGATTTAGTGCTGCTGTGCAGTGCCCTAAATAACAGCAAATTAACTCATAAAACATGTCAGGGCTTGGTCCTTCAGCCACTCCATCCGTGTGGAGCTGCCCCTGGAGCCAGGCCCTGGGAACGTGGCTGGAGGCACCTTGGGAGGAGCTGCAGAGTGTTTGGAGGAGACTTACGTAAGGCAGAGATGGAGCAGCTTTAAAGAACTCACTCCTTTTTACTTTTTAAAATTTTTTAATGACCTTGCTGTAAATGGAAGTGTCTGTTCTCCAAGAGAAAGATTCTTAAATCGGGACCGGGAGAAGGAAAGAGCAGGAAAACACTTGCTGATGTCAGCTTGAGGTTTGTTACATAAATCCAGCTCCTGGGGAGGTTGTTAAACACCAAAGGGATGCCTGTGCCTGCTCCTACAAGAGCTCTTTAGGGTGTCAGGAAACTTCTGCTGTAGTGAAGTTTTCTAAAGCATCTTCAGGGCAGCATGGCAGCAACCTGGCTGCTCCTTCCCTCTCCTCCCTGCCCCTGCTGAGGGCTGCAGTCACCACAGCGAGGTTTTATGGCCAGGTTTCTGCTGTGTTTTCAGTCTTGTGGTGCTCTCTGTGGCACAGCAGGAGAAGGGATGGGAGCTGGTTCTTCTTTTCTGCCCCACCTCCATCCCTGTCCTTTTGCTCCAGTCCTTGTGCTGTGGCTCCAAGCCCTCGCTCAGGAGCCTCTGGTGCACTGAGGATCTCCAACATGGACTTTCCTTCCACCTGAACACGGGCTGGAATGTCTGTGGGATCCAGTGTGGCTGTCCCTGGACCCCTGGCAGTGTCCCAGGCCAGGCTGGACACGGGCTGGAGCAGCCTGGGACACTGGGAGATGTCCCTGCCATGGCTGGGGTGGCTTCAAGGTCCCTCCAACCCAAACCATTCTGGGATCCTTTGATTTTCCCAGTCTCACATCGGGGCTGAGAAATGTGTTCATTTCTGTTGTGCTTTCACAATCTGACCCACAGGAACCCAGCTGTACACACAAAGAGCTTGGTGGTGCCAGGCTGGGAGGTGGCTCCGTGCTGGGATGGCCCTGCCAGGCAGCCTGGCCTCTGCAGGACACTCAGCCCCCGTGGGGCACAGTTATCCACAAAACCCTGCCCTGTGGGGGGATACAGGGCTGGGGATGGCTTGGATGCCATTTCCAAGCTGTGAGTTGGTTTGATGTCCATCTCAGTGAGAGCTGCCCTGCTCTGCAGGTCCCAGTGACAGGGAGGGTGTTTGTGCTTCACCCCAGAGAAGCTGATTCACCCCAGTAATGAGATTATTAATTTCCTACCAACTGGAGGTTATTTTGTTCAGCCAACTGTGGCCACTTCTGTGAACTCATTCTCTTGTCTGGGAATGTAAACGCTCTCCTGTCCTTAAATAATCCTAAAATATTTTTGTGGTGATAAATTTTATTTAGGGCTGAAAGAGAACTTCACAGGCACTTTGAGTTCATGATTTTCAATGTTGTGAGTTTATTTGTGGTTGAGTAGAGAAGCTGTGAAAGATCTTTGTTGCATTTTGAGATGGTTTATTTGCTGTTGGAGCACGGAGGAGATGGGCTGGGTGACCTCCTGCTAGACCTTTCATCTCCTGCATGGGGACAAACTTGTCCCAGCCCATCCCAACTCAGAGTCCTAAAGATCAAGGCAGTCAAGCTTTCCTGGGGGTCTCGAGTTTGCTCAAGGCTTTGTGGCTCCCTTTTTAAAATTCTGGAGCTTTGCTGTTTTTCTCCATGGGATGTCAGATCCTATTAATGTTGTATCTGAGCATCTTATTAAGGAACTAATTCCCTGATGTGTGGGGGGCACCACAGCTGTCCTCACAGCACCCTGGCAGGTCCCAGAACCACAACAGCAAGGCTTGTGCCAAAAGGATTTGGGCTTTCTGCCTCTGTGCCCAAAGCTGGGCTTGGAAAAATCCCTCCCTGGAGGTGCCTGGATTTGTGAACTCCTTCAGCCCCAGAGGTCCTTGAGCATGTCCAGCTCTGTTCTCCCTGCCCTGAGCGGGTCAGGGTGGGCACTGGGGCTTGGGCAGTGGGGCTGAGATACTCCAGTGCCTGCTGAGGGCTTCAGCCACAAGGCACTGCGGGTTTTTTCCTTCTGAGCAGCCCCAGGGGCTGAGCAGGCTCCTGGTGATGCTGCTGGGAGCAGCCCCTGGCCACCCCCCAGCTCAGGAGGATGTGCAGGGGACCCTCCACTCCTACAGGCTCTGCACAGCAATGGGCTTCCAGTCCCCAGCCCTCCTGTTCCCTGGGGTTTCAGCTGAATGGAAAGAAGGATAAATTATTTTAAAATTGAAGAAGTTTATCTATGGCACTTAATTAGCGTAAAGGGACTTCTCCTGATCCATGGAATTCCCAGTGCAGCATAAACATATCCAGCCCTCATCGAGGATGGGGTGATCCATCAGCCCACAGACTCTTTCCCATTACCAGAAGTTTATCCTCAGATCTGGCAAAGGCCATTCATAAATTCATTTGAGAGGAGTGTTGTTTGGAGCTGCTATTATCCAGTGTAATTCCACAGCTCCAAATCAAGCTGTGATAACAGCTCCCTATCTGACAGGCCAAGCTTTTCAATCACACTTTATCACCAGTGCAGATGTCTGCAAAGGAACAGGTTTTTCTCAGAAACAATAGAGATAAGCAAAGGTGGCTGAGGAGTAATTTAGAGAGGGAAGAGCCTGGGAGACGTTTCCATTTCAGTATCCAGAGTAAGGAAAAGCACACAGACCCCTCCTGTTAGCAGTGGCTCTGAATAATTCCATAAAATGATTTTCAATCCCTTGCTTGCTCCAGAGAAGGAATAAAGGCATTAATGCTCTGTCAGTCACACAGGGCCTCGCACAGGGACCTGCTGCAAGGCTTGGGGAGGGGAAAGTCTCTTTTTTCCCTTCTGGAGAAAGGGATGCCCCAAGGGAAAGCAAACTGTGGGTCTCCAAAAGCACAGAAGGGTTTTATTAACCTGGGCTGACCCCTGTGGCTGCACTCTGCAGTCCTGACCTGCCCTGGCACAGCTGCTCCCTTGGCACTGCCTCTGCCCCCATCCTCTCCACCTCCATGGAAATTCATGGCCACTGAAGCTGGCAAGGGAAATAAATCCCTCCCTTATTTTGCACTGTTAGAAAAGCAACTTTGAACAAAGTCAGGTCTTTAAACAGACACAAAACAATTTCTGATGCCTGTTTTTGGGTTAGAGTTTGGAATAATGCAGCATTTTTGCTGTTCTGGTGAATGTTGGTAGGCTGAGCCCTGTGCTCTCAGTGGAAATTCCAGTTCTTGTGGTTAAGCTGACACCTGGGGCTCTTCTCATCACCCTGGGGCTCCTCAGTTTGGATGGGGCTGAGGTGGGGGGCTTTGTGATGGGTCACTGGGCAGGAAAAACCTCTCTTGGGTTTGTAGCAGGTGCTGCTGTAGTTAAATCTGGTCTTGTGGGACCCCTGGGTTGTACTTGGAGTCCAAAGAGCCACTCAGGAAATTGTCTCTGTTGCTGAAAAGTGAACCCAACCCTGTTTTTCTGGTTGTTTATTGGAGTTTGAGGACCAGTTTAGCTCCAGTACATAGAATTACAGTGTGGTAGGGTTGTCTTCTTAGAGAGGAAGGAGAAAATACAGCTGGAAAGGTGTGAATCTGTTGGGAGAGGAAGCTCCAGAGTTTCTCTGAGAGCACAGAAATTCCCATGGCTGTGTCAGAAAATGGGGCTACAGCTGCTGGGGCTGGGGCCATGGGCTGTCCCAGGAATCTCAGTTCAGGCCTGGTTTTCAAGGAAAAACTGGGAAACTGCCAGATTTTTGACAATTGCATGTACATTGCTCAATACCCCAACATTCCTGGGTCACTAAAATGTCTCTAATGAGAAATGAAGAGTGAAGCAGCCCCTGGAAGGGAGAGAAATGGGATTTATGCCTCAGGAGGGAGAGTCAATAGGGCTGGGACATGAACACATCCCATCAGTGCCCATCACTGCAGAGCTGGGGCTGTTCCTGAGCAAGGGACCTGCCAATGCACTTGGGATTTATTAATAAGAAATGTAAAAATTATAAATCACATCCTGTGGAGAATAAAAGCAGAATTGCTTCCAGAGCCTGAATGAGAGCAGCTTTGCCAGGTTACCTGTTTAAAAAAGGAGGTGGTTTCGTGGCAAATGTGTATTTGCACAGAATCACTTCAAAGTGCTTTTCAGGAGAAATTTAACTTCTGTGTAATTTAAACAGGCAGCTTTCCTTGGACTTAAATAGGAACTGAATAATGCCACTGGCACTTCTGTATTCATACATGATTTAAGAATTATTAAGATGGATTAACACCTTTACAAATACTGGTAAGAGGTGCCCAAGTCACGAGAGCAATCATCACTGGCACACAGAGCTCTGTAATTGATTTCTAATTATTGATCAGAGCAGAGCTCCTTTTATACAGCAGCAACAAATATTAGAGGATAATTTCTACTTAGAGGATAATTATTGCCCAAACCAGGTGCTTGTCTGTATACAAATATCATCTGTTTAAACCCCTTTGTGCTTTACAGACTGGAGAATATTTTTGAAGTGCTTCAATGTGGTCTTGTCCTGATGAGAACCATCAGTTGTTGCTTTGCCAGCATCCCAGAAAAATCCAGGGAAAGGCCCAGCCAAACAGAGCTGAGCTTTGGTAGGGATTTGATGTCCAGACCCTGCTGAACCTCCTGCTGCTTTAGTGGGGCTGAACAAGAAT
>NC_031781.1:19414713-19416255 GCF_001522545.3 Parus major
GCGGCGTTGGAGGGAGGGGAGCAGTGGCAGAGCCCAGCTGGAGGCTCAGGGCTGCTGGGGCTGGGGGCATCCCCGTGGGGGCTCCCACACCTCCCACCCGCTCCCAGCTCCTTCTCAAGCGGAGCTGGGGGAGGAATTTTCCCGGAGAGAGGTTTCCAGCTGGCTGTGGGAGGTGGTGCCGCATCGCCATCTGCTCAGGAGGTGGGAGAGAACAGAAAGGGCTTTTTCCCTGTGCTATTTCAAGAAAGGGAAAAAAGGAATTCATGTGTTTCTGTGTCAGAGTTTGCAGCTTTCAGTAATCACAGCAAAACCCCGTGGAACAGCTGAAGAAGTTCTCATGCAATGGGAAATAATTATTACAGTCAATTCTTCTGAAGGTTATTGTAGCAGTGTTTTCTCCCAGAGCAATGCTCTGTTATGGATAGAGTTAACAGCCCATTCTGGGCTCCCATACCAAAAATTTATTATTATTATTATTATTATTACTACTTTGAATTGGAATTGTTGAGCCACAGCATAAAGGAAATAAGAAACAATCAGTCAGTGGTGCTCAGAGGCCAAGGCAGCAAGGCCTGCAGTGAGGGAAGGGGTTCATCCCTCCAGGGCAGGGGGAGCAGAGGGGGAATCTCCACCAGGAGCTGCAGTGATGGCACATGGAGCAACGGGCTCAAACTGGAAGAGGGGAAATTTAGGTTGGATATTAGGGATCAATCCTTCCCTGTGAGGGTGGTGAGGCACACAGGGTGCCCAGGGAAGCTGGGGCTGTCCCATCCCTGGAGGTGTCCAAGGCCAGGTTGGATGGGGCTGGGAGCACCCTGGGATAGTGGAAGGTGTCCCTGCCATGGCAGGGGAGGAACAAATCATCTTTAAGGCCCCTTCTGATCCAAACACATTCACAGAAGTTGTGTCTTCCCCTCCACGGCCACCAGAGCCAGTGGTGACCAATATTCCACTGACAGATCACGTCCTCTTTGCTAACTGGTCTCTGAAAGTCAGGTCATTGGGGCTCCCCAGAACTTCACCTGCTTTGTTTCTGTGGAGATGGTTTGGCACAGCAAAAATTATTTCTGCCCCAGTAAAACTGGCAATATTTGAAATTATTTGTCATGCTTTAACTAAGTTCTGGTTCAACAAAACTTTCCTGGAGTAGGACTAGAACCAGCAGAGGTTTTGCTTAGGCACAGACTGGTGATGGTGAGGTTAATGCAATTCACTGTTCATTTTCTCATGCCAGCATCATTTTGAGCTCCCAGCCAGTGGATGGAGGTGCTTTCCCTGACAGCACATTCACAATGCTCCACTCTTGCATTTCCATTTCAAGGTGAATATTTCCCTGAAATGCATCAATGCTGCTGCTTTCCCTTGGCTCAGCCCTGCTTGCAGGGCCCTGGAGCTGTGGTTATTTGGTCATTATCAGCCCAGAGCTGTGGTTATTTGGTCATTATCAGCCCAGAGCTGTGGTTATTTGGTCATTATCAGCCCGGAGCTGTGGTTATTTGGTCATTATCAGCCCAGAGCTGTGGTTATTTGGTCATTATCAGC
>NC_031781.1:19416630-19421003 GCF_001522545.3 Parus major
GAGCCCAGCTCACACTGCACATTTTTACAGAAGAGCTTCTCTGTGTCACTCTGTTTTCCAGCAGTGCTCAGCCTGCAGCCAGTGCCACTCCAGGGTCACCAGCACCACCCTCCTGCTGTGTCTGTGCCTGCCAGTGCCCAGGCCCTGGTACAGCTCCAGGATGCTCACCTGGATGGCAGTTTTGTGGAACAGATTCATTTTCCATGTGTAAGTGGCTTTGTGAGGAGCAGAGGAGCCTTCCAAAGTCAGCTCCAGTGCAGCCACTTTCGTATCCAGCCTAATACTGCTTCCTCCAGTAGAAGTGGAGATTTAAGCTAAATCAGGAAGGCTCAGATGTGCTTATGCTTTCTATCCCTTCCCTCCTCTCTCTCTTCCCATTCCCTGTAATGCTGACATTCCTTGAAACTGCAGGTAATACTTTTTCCACAGACCTGGTGTGCAAATGACGTGAGGTTTATAAACCTGAAGAGGGTTTGCTTGCCTTCCCAGGCTTGCAAACTCAGCAAAAAATCCACCTCAGCTGCAAAATGCTGCTGCAGGAGGGATGTGCTGTGTCCAGAGGATGGAGCAGTGCCTGGACAGTGGTGGCTGCTCCTCTGCCCGGTCCTGGCAGGGCCAGCATCTCCTGTTGGCCAGCAGAGCCCAAGGCAGTGTCCCTCAAGCTTTGAGGTTTATTCAGTCAATGAAGGATATTTTTGTATCTTGTTTTAGGGAAAAAATCCTTGACTGGAAATCACTTTTATGCCCCTTTTATTCCCAGTGATAATGTGGCTTTGTCAAGAAATGCCAGCCTTGAGGGATGGTCCCAAATCCATCCCTTGCCTCACAACCCTGCCCTGCCCTGTTTGGGATGCAGCCTCCTCCCTCAGCCCCGGTCCCACACGGAGTTTGGTGTCATGCAGGGAAAGGTGAGGGCAGAAAGTGTTGTCAATGGTGAGGCAGTGCAGGGATCCTCGTTATCATTACTCATTTACGAGACTGCTGAAGAACAAAATAATTACCAAACCATCCTGCTGCAAGAATGGAGCTGGTGCTGGCAACTAATCTGCTTGTAGGCTTTTGTGAAAAATGCAGGATTATCCCCTTCATTTCACCCATTCAGCTCGTTTCTAGCTCGTTTTGCTTTGCTGTTTCTCTAAAGAATGCCAGTTGTGGATCGTGGCTCCATCCCCTCCTGGCTGACACACTGATCCTTCCTCAGGAGGCTCCACAGTCTGCTCCTCAGTAGCTCAATATTACATTTTACCCTCAGCCTGATGATTTCATTTAAAATAGAGACTTTCTCCTGCTGCCTGTGTGAAATGTGTGGCACTGGCTGTGCCCTGAGCTGCCCAGGTGGGTTGGGAATGTTTGCAGGGTGAAGCTGGAATGGAATCAATGTGTTTAGGAGGGAACACAATAGTGGTGTATCCTGCTGCATCTGGACTTTCCCACTGAATTCCCTTTCCTAGGCACTCTCAGAGGAGGGAGAGGAGTGCCCTGTGACACACAGATTGGGGTGGGGCTGGGTGTTTGCCAAATTTAGGAGGCTTTTTGTGTCCTGCTGTCCATTGTGCTCCAGTGAGGGTGAAGCCACCCTTGGCAAACCCTCCCTTAGAACCAGAGGTGTGCCAGGATGTGGCTGTGAATGACAACAGGGTTTTGGTAAAAAACCACCAGTTTGGGCAAACACCTTGTGATTAGGTTGTCTTTCATACAATAAAAACAAAATAATGTTCAACTGAACATGGAAAAGTGGGAGCTTTTAAAGGAAGTGTGAGTTAGGACTTGGATTCTCCATTTTTTCAGTCTCAGTTGATTTATTCGTGCACTTGTTTGGGAATTGCAGCTGAATCCAACAAGTGCTCTGCTTGTGGGTTTCTTCCCTTTCTCCCACGTTTTCACACAGTGAGAAGTGAGAAGGGTTCTTCCCTTGCTGGTGATGCCCCCTGGGCTCCCTCTCCTTGCAGGGGTGGATTCTGCCTTTGAGGAGGACAATCACTGACTTTCAAGCCCGTAGTAAATGGAAATCAGCCTTGGTTGTAACCGTGCTCCCAGAGCTGGAGAGGAGCTGCTGCTGTGCTTCCTTCTGCAAACCCCAGAGTCCCTGGTGGTTCCTCAGCAGCTCCTCTGCCACTCCTTACAGCACACCAGCTCTGTGATTCTCTGCCAAAATCAAAAGGAGACTGAACAAGGAACCTGCCTCAGAGCCAGGGCTCTGGTGACATTCCCTCTTTTCCTCCCTCCTTCATCATTTTGTTGATATCTTTCTGTGCTTTCCTAACCTTGCACAAAGCTGGTGGTGCCTGGCTCGGTGTTTCTGCATTGTTATTTCATCCTGTGCTCCTCCTCTGCACAAGCAATTGGCTGGCACGTGGAGATCTGCTTTTCCTGGCACCCCACTTCCATTTCACTTCTCTTATCAGCTGATTTACTGCCTCTAGACACAAGATGAATAGGTGGCACTTTGTACTCTTAAATCAAAGCGGAATGGCAAAGACTGCTTTAATCATATTTTATTCCAACCCCACTTATCTGAATCACCTATTGCTTAGCCCTGTCAGGAGTGATATGTCTGTAATTTCCTATCTTTGCTGTGCCTCAGCCCAGCACCGAGGCTCTGTTTTATTCATGGCTCCAGCATTGTTTTATCCAGAGATATCCTGGGAGAGGCTCTGGGCAGCTCCACACCACCCCTGTGGCTCAAACACTGAGGCAGAGCTCAGCTGGGCAAAACCAGCCCAAAAATGCTTTATTTTGCCATTGAAACCACATTTGGAACAGGGCCTGGAAGCTGGGGCTTGGCTCAGCCTGGATTTCTGTCCAGGCTTCACATCAGGTTTATTCCAGGTCTTCCCAGCCACGTCTGTTCTACAGGGGGGAAGAGCAGCCAGTGTACCTGAAAGAATGAAATCCTCTAAGCTTTGGCCTAATGGGCATTTCTCCATGGCCTTGTGTAACTTGTGGCATCTGGGACTGCGTGCATGAAGTGCTCTTGATGCCTGATTTGAGAGCTATTTATTATAAAACTAAAAAATCAAAGCCACCTGGTTAAAATATTATAAAAGTTAAGATCAAAGCCACCTGGTTAAAATATTATAAAAGTTAAAAATCAAAGCCACTTGCCTAAAATATTATATATATATATATATGTATCACATATATTTAATGCACCTTTTTTTTTTTTTTTTGGTGGTGTATTTTGATCTTAAAAAATATGTTTGGGCTTTTTTTTCAATGGACTTTGAATTTCATGGTTCAAGCTCTGTGGATACACCTCCCTGATGCTTGACTAATGCATGTGGAAACAAGCAATCCGTGCCTTCCATGGGCAAAAATAAACCATTCAAACAATTCGGTGTGGCCTGGCAATGCCAAATGGCTTCAATCTCAAAATACTATGGGGTGTAAACATGAGATTTGAGAATTCAGTACTGGGGTAAGTTTCTCTGCATAGCTCCTGTGTGTGTGGAGCATTCCAGAGAGGGGGATCCACAGGGAGTCTGCTGGAGGCAGGATGGCTTTGCTGCTTTTCTCTTGAGCTGGATGGGAGCTGACGGGGTGTGTGAGGAGTTGCTGACCTTTTCACGGGGCTGCTTTTCCACCTGAAGCACCTGAAGGTTTCTGCTTTTAGCCACAGAGCAATTGAAGATATCCCTCAGTTGATAACTGGGTGTAATTTTGATTTTCCTTCTTGCCCACTGCCAGAATCTGGGATGATTTATGTGGCTGGAGCAGAACTGCATGTGCTGTGAGCAGTGGATTCAGAATTTCCCATTGCTTCCACCAGAGTGTGGCTGCATAAATGATACTTTGTGGTTTTAACCTGTTAGCAGCTTTATTGGATGGGAATCAAACAATGGAACAGCTTTTGCCTTTGATTCCAGGGCTCAGGACCAGGGGCTGGGTGACCACTTAAGGCTGTGCCCCTTTCAGGGGACCAAGCTCAGTTGAATTGTATCTCCTACCAGCCTAAAGCTCAAACCAGAGCCTTGGCTGAAAAGTTATGCAGTTCACTGGTTTACTTTTTTTAAAAAAATCATTTAATAGTATTTTTACAGCTTTTCCCACAATCCAGCTAAAAATCCCATTTCTATTTCATGTTACTGTGTTCAACTTCCTTTTCAGCTGCCAAAGGAAGTTATTGTAGCCCAGTGATTACAAAGGATCACGGTGAATTAGTGAGATAAAATCCCACTTTCAGCCTGGGGCTGTGGGAGGTGCAGGGGGAGCTGTGGGGTGAGGGGAGGCAGCTGCAGGGTTCCAGTCCTGAGCAGCTGGCACTGGTTTGGGTTAGGGCTCCATCAGGAACACCCCTGCTTTTACTTTAAACACTCCTGAGCTTTACTCAGCCCAAATTTGTGTCTGGTGGGGCTGCTGTGCCTCACTCAGAG
>NC_031781.1:19421340-19434157 GCF_001522545.3 Parus major
TTTGGGAGGCAGGGATGAGCAGTCTGGGGTGCAGGTGCTGTTGGAGGGAGGGCAGGGCAGGGTTTGGAGCAGCCAGAGCTCTGATTCTGCTCCGGGGACCCTTCTGGCAGGAGAAACTGAGGCAGGTGTGTGGAGGGGCTGTGTGTGCACCCCATGGCCAGTCCCTGCTCTGGGAGCAGCAGGATCCCTTTGGAAGCAGCAGCTGGGGCACAGCAGAGCTCAGGACATCACCAGGAGGCTCCTGTGCCTGCTCCCAGCACGGAGCTGAGCTGCTGCTCTTCCCTGGTGCTTTTCTTGCTGCATTTTTGTTATTTTGGAGGTTGATGTGGCACCATGTCTCACCTGGGTGTGTCACTGAGCTCTTATCCAGTGCTTAAAAACCCGGCTCCTGCTTTGGGGCCGAGCTTTGCTGGGGCTCCCTTGGTTGATAAATGAGGGGAATTGCTCTGCTGGGGCTTTTCTTTCTGTGGAATATCAGCCTGATGATGCTCCAGCAGCTGTGATGGAGGAGAAAATCGTCCTCCCTGCCCAAAGGCCACAGCTGGGAACTGAGAAGGGTGGAAATCGCAGGTGGCCCGGGGAGTTATTCAGCCCAGGGAAGAAATCTGCCTGATTTGCATCAATCCCAGTCACTCTGGCTTTCTTCTTTATCAGGAAAGCAACAGTAGCTGCAGGATCCGTGGCTGGTGTGTGCTTGCTGTCTCTGGAAATAATAGAGGACTTATGGAAATCTCAGTTAGGAAAGTGGCAGTTTTGAAGTGAATCCCTTTGGTTCAGTTTCTTGCAGAACACATTTAAGGAACTCTCAGTAATCATTTTCATGCTAAAGCTCAAATTGTCTTGTTAGATTGTTGCTTTTGAGTGGAGAAATGGATTGACATTGATTTTTTTCCCCCCCTTTTTACACTGATATTCAAGTTTTTTGTGTCAGTCTGGTTTGACAGAAACTGAGATCTGTCTTTATTATTTTTAGGCTCCTGATGGCTCAGTGTTTTTGACAGATAGAAGGATATTTTACACCCTTCTGATAGGGATTACCCTGCTTAACATTCTCTCTTCCCCGCATTTCTCTTGGAGGCATTACAAAGTCACCCAGCTGGATCCTGGTTAAGACACGCATTTAATCCATGAATTTATTAATGAAGCCCTGTGATTTCTGGGGTTCAGGCACCACACCCCGACCTCCCCCAGCAGAGGCTCCGAGGTGTTCTGCAGCCCTCTGTGCTCTCAGGACCATGGACAGCGGAATTCTTTCCCTTTTTTACCCCAAAGTGCAGGTGAGGATGCCGGGCCCTGGGCACATCTCCTGCAATAAACGTGTCCCAAGCGGGGTCAGAGCTTTGCTGGAAGGTTTGGATTTTCTCTGCAGGTAAAAGCCATTTCTGTGCTGCTCTGGAATGAAACCAAAAAGAATTTGTGCCTGAATAAGCTTTCTGTGTCAGAGCACAGCTCTGGCTGGCAGGAACCTGAGGGACTGCAGGGAGCTGAAGCTACACAGATTTTTTTTTATTTTTTTTTTTATTTTTTTTTTTTGGTAATTTTTTTTTTAATTATTTTTCTTCAGAGTTGTTGAGATTAACTGGTGAATTTGCTGTGGTGTCAGGGTGGCCCAGCCCTGTCTCTGTTCCTGTTTTACTCATGTTGTGTGGCTCAGCAGAGGCTGGAGCAGCCCCAGCTGTGCCCTGCTGGCCTTGGGATGTCACCTGTGCCACCCCTGAGGACAAAACCAGGCGGCCTCACTGCCCAGAGCCCGGGGCTGGGATCCAGTTTGTGCATGGGAAGTGACTCCTGAGCAGCCTGGAGGAATGTTTTGGGGTGTGGACACGGCTCAGGTGTCCCAGCAGTGTGAATGGATGTTTCTGGCTGGATGGAGATGTACCCTCGGTGAGGCTCAGCACTCGGTCCAGCTCCCATCCAATTCAAATACCTGTTCTCACTGGCCTGGCTGCAGCTCCAGCAGGGTTACTCTGTAAAGCTCAGCTCATTGACACTTCTGCCTTCTCTAGCTCTCTTTCCCCACCATTACCAAGGCTCTGTTACCTCCAATGTTTCAGTTTCCTGTCTCCCTCTCTGGAAGGTGAAGTTACTGCAGACCATTTCAGATCCCTCAGTGTGAGTTTGGAAGCACAGGGGAAGTGTAAATGTGATTTAAATTGCATTCCTGTGATGTTCATTGGAAATTGGGATGTCGATTTTTCACTTATGCCAAAACAAGCAAACAAAAGCTTTCAATTGAATTTTATTCCCGTGCTTGATGCAGAGACATTTTGATTTCAATTCTCATTTTGTTTGGTGCTGACCAGATGCTGAAAACACCACGGCTTTCCAAGCACTCCATGCACCCTGGTTTATGTCTGTATCTAGTTATGGGGACTTTACTTACAGAGAGGTTTAGATATCAGGGATAAATCCTGCCCTGGCAGGGAGGTGAGGCCCTGGCACAGAATTCCCAGAGCAGCTGGGGCTGTCCCTGGATCCCTGGCAGTGCCCAAGGCCAGGCTGGACATTGGGGCTGGACACTGGGACAGTGGGAGGTGTCCCTGCCATGGCTGGGGACACTGGGGGGGATTTGGGGTCCCTTCCCACCCAACCCTTCTGGGATTCTTTATTTGCTTTTTGTAGGAGCCCTTTAAAGCACTCAGCCCTTGTGTCCAGAATGACAAATTTGCCATGGAAAATTGGCAGTGTCCTCTTTGACTAATTTTTTAAGACTTTCCCTTGCCCTGACTGAGGCTCTGTGGTGGAGCAGGGAGCAGGAGATGGGTCTGTCTGCAGGGAGGTGCCTTGGGCACCCATGAGCAGAAGGCTGTGGCTGCAGAGTCTGGGCTTTCCCTGCCTCCAGCCACGGCAGCTCTGGCATTTCCCAGCCCTTTTTCCTCTCTTGTAGCACTCAGAACAGCTGGGTTCACTGCCCCTACTCCTGCACCTTGATCCTGACCCAGAAAGAGAATTCCTGAGGATTCCAGGGATCCCTAAGCTGTGGCAGCCAGGAGCTGGAGCTGTCTGTCCTGCAGGAAGAGCTCAGGGATGGGGAGCCAGGAATGATCCATGGAGCTATTTCTGCTCCTGAGGGCTCCTTTCAGCAGGGCCAATGCCTTGGGAAACACATCTGGCAATCTGTGCTTCTCCTCCCCGCCTTGCTCAAGGAATAATTCAGGTATGAATCCAATCCAGCCTTTTAGGGACAAGTCTGACCCTGGGATTGGTGTTAATCCATGGCATCAAATGCTGTCTGTGCAAGGAGCTGTTCCCTGGCCTGGTGGTCCAGCTCTGCCTTGTCTGATCTGAGTTACAACCAAAACCTGGCAGTGTTAGCTCCTCTTCCATGGAAAAGTGCACCTTTGCCTTGCCTTCCTATTTTTTCTTAGTTTTTTTTTTTAGTTTTTTTTCCCTTTCTAGACCAGACTGAAAGATGTATTTGATCACCAGAAGTTAATTATTAAAGAAGGAAGGGAAGATTCATTCCAGAAGTGGATGGTTCTTAATGCTCCTGGCAAACTGGCAGAGAGTGAGTTTTCCTCAGCCTCACTGGACTTTTATCCATATAAAGCCAAATAACAAATGAAAGAAAGGATGGAACAAAAATTACCTTGACTCTTTCATTTTCTGAGGTGATAATTTGGTCTTTCCATCCACTTAAGGCAGTTTTGGGACTCCTTTCTGGGTCTGTCCTTCACTAATTTCCCTCAGCCCTGTTGTATCTGCTCATCAAATTAAAGCCATTTCCACAGGGATTAATGCACATTAGTACAATAAAGAGCAAAATTTACCAAACCTGGGGATTTTGTGCAAGACAACAACATATTGAAATTAGTAAACACAGGTGAAATATCCCTTGAAAGAACAGAGTGATCTAATAATTCTTTGCTTATGGAAACTGCATTTAGTGTAGGGGGAAATAAATAATCTGAACTAAACGTGCCACTTACTGTGCTTGTGCTGGGAGTCTTTGATAGGCTTTGGATAAAACTCCCAATTCACTGCTCTCCAGATGAGTTTTGAGTCTTTCAGAGCTTTCACTTAAAAGATTCATTAGGAAATATCCATTCCAGGCAGAGTTCCAACCAGCTGCAATGTTGGCTACCAACCCCTCCAGAAATAGGATTTAAAGGCCTTTCATGTGTTTGCAAACCAACAGCTCCAGATCTGTGGACTTTCCTTCCCTCCTCCCATCCCACCTTAGGCATAAAAATACCAGATATAATCCTAAAAAACACTGCTGCATTTGGGATTCTTGCTTCAAACCCCCCTTTCCTGGGCAAGCAGCCTGAGGGATGAATGCTCCTCATTTCTGGTGCAGTTCATGGGTCCAGAAAGGTCCAGCCTGGCCTGAATTCCAACCAGGCACTTCAGGAATAAATACAATTAACACCTTGTTGAACACCCATCCTGAATGAAGCTCATGGTTATGGACATACAGGATCTTTAAATGTTAGGGGGAATTAATTAAAATCTCCAAGGGTTTCTGTCACAGGGCGAGATACAAGAAATAAGTGATGGGGTCTGCTTTCAATGTTCAATCACCTCACTTCCTTTGAGGTTTTGGGGAGTCCCCCAAGGGAAAACAGTGCCAGAGCCACGACAGTTTGCACCCAAAATACTTATTATTACTTATTATTATATTATTTATTATTATAAAATAACCCAAATATTTCCTCCTGCTGATAACATCATGGAATGTAAGAGGTGTGGTAGGGATGATATTAATTAATGTGGAAGTTTTCTGCAGGTGACCTTCAGGTCATGTTCTGGGTGTGAATCAGAATCCTGTTGTTTTTGTGGCTGTTTCCTAGGGCAGCAGAGGATTTTTGTCCCCCAGCCCTGAGGAGTGTCTGTTTGTCCCCATCTGTCACCGTGGGTTTGCTCTGGACAGCTGGAGAGGAGCTGTTTAAGAAGTGTAATCCCAAAAGCTCCATCCTGGCCACAGAAAGCTTTAATTCATATTTATCAGCGTGGAGACAGAGCTGATGTGCACTCAGACAATTAAAGAGGTGGAAACTCTGCCAGCTCCAGTCCTGAAAACGCTTTCCTGTGCCAGCCCCGTCCTGTGCTGTGTCAGGCAGCTCTCACAAGGAACAGGGGAGGGGAAATCTTCTCCCATTTGTTTTTCCTGCCTTTTAGACCACAGAGGGTTTTTGTTCCATTTCTGTCAGCCCCTGACAAGCGTTCTTCCCTTCAGAAGTGCTCTGGAACATCTGTGCCCCTCTCCCTCCCCTGGTATTTTCATTTAGAGTTTTCATTTAACTGGGGTCCTGTGGACAGGTTCAGGTGCTGGTGTTGAGCAGGAAATTCCTGTCCTGGAGGTGCACTCGGGACAGGGCTGCAGGGCAGGGAGGTGTGCTGGAACCCCTGCCAGTCCCAAGGGATTTCCCTTCAAATCCCTCCTTTAAATCCCATTAAATCCCTCCTTTAAATCCCATTCAATCCCCCCTTTCCAGCTTGCTGAGGGGTGTGTGGTCCCTCTGCAGTGACAGCAGTAGAGCTCCTCTGCCCATGGGCCCCTCTCACTGACTCTGCTGCACCTTTACAGGTGTAGCTTGCACTAATTTGCAAGAAATATTTGAACCCTCTCCCCTATCAGTTAATTTTTTTAAGCCAGAAATTGGGAAAGTCTGTTCAGAGTTATTGATAAAATTGTTCCTGATTGATCACCCAGAGATGCTCCCAAGCACTGCCTGCGTAAGAAGGTGCCTGAGTTTGGGATGATTTATTCTGCTCAATAAAAGCTTTACAAGTAGCTTTAAGGATCAAGCAGCTTTAAAGATCATGTTAGCTGATAACTGTTGTGTTATTGTGTCTGAATTAGGACATAAAATCATTTAATTGCCCTATTCTGGGTGTTCAGCTCCTCAGGATGTTTTCCCTCTCCACCTGAGGAAATCAGCACATCCCCAGGCAGATGGGAAGGTGTAAAATAATATAAAATATAAAATATCCCTGTCAGAGGTGAGGGGCCTCAGGGGCAGGAGAGCATTTTGGGTGGGAGGGGGGAAAAGGAAAACCCAAATTAGAATTTGCTTTTTCTCTTTCTTTGAATTTGTTTTCTTCAAAGCCAATTAATTTATCAGGCAGAACCTTTGTGGAGACAGGTAATGAAGAATATTAATGGGGAGTGAGTTTTAAATTCAAACACCAATATAAATGTTGGAAAGTTGAATAAATGAGTGGTTGCTGTTTGGTTTTTGTTATTTTGGGGGTTTTTGCTACCTAAGATAGAGCAAACATTGTAATGATGACTCTGTGCAGCAAAACTGAACCCAGCTGTGAGATGGGATAACAAATATTTGCATTTTAACTGCTCATAAACCATGGCTGCCATTTGGTAATGGTAGTTAAATCCACATACTGCCTAGTAAATCACACTTCTACTCATTTTTACGTGAGGCAGGGAACTCGAGGAAGGAAAAGGATTGCTCATACACTACTGGTAATCAAATTCATTATTATTATTATTATTTCACTCAAATGAAAACTAGTTTTTTTTTCTGTCCCACACAACTTCCATGGCTGTCCATATTTATTCCAGCTGTCTGTGCTAAGAAAAATAACTGTTTTAATCCAGTGCAAATAGATTTGGAGCTTATTTGGCAGCTTTTTTTAAATGTTAGCAATAGAATCTCACAATTCCAGGTTGGGTTGGGGTGGAAGGGACCATCCAGGGACACCTCCCTCTGTCCCAGGTCCTCCAGCCCCAATGTCCAGCCTGGCCTTGGAGCTGATGAAATGTGATGGGGGAAACTGGAGCAGAAAATGAGGCAAATCTCTTGTTGGTCCTTCAAATGGAGGCTGAAAAGAGGGAATTTAGCAGGTGGGAAAACGATTTTGATTTGAGTTACAGAAGGGGGAATGGATTGGTGACTGCTCCTTCCTTTGAGGGCTTCCTCTGGTTGGTTTATTTTGTTTTAGGAGCTGCCAGGACAGATCCCTGTGGGAGCTGGAGTGCCATTCCAGGGGATGAAATGGATGCAGGGGCCAGGAAGGTTCCAGGTTCCCTTTGTGCAGCCAGCCTGGCCCCCTGCCCCCAGGAAAAGCCCCTCTCTCTCTCTCTCAGCAGCAGCAAAGTGATTTTCTAGCACAGATTGGCTTGCTGGGACTGAGAGAGCACTTGGATTGTTATTTTCTCAGTGGAATAGACTGATGTGACACCTGAAATGACAGTCAGGAATAGATTCTGAGCTGCCACCTTCATCTTTAATTAGTACAAGTAATTCTTTTGAACAAAATATGGTTATCATCAAGTTCATCCTGTCCCACTGAGATTAAAGAGTGCTTGAAATTCACTTTTTTTTGTCCCAGGGGTGGGATAATCCCTGTAATTACATCATATTATCCACTGATATTCATGTATCATCTCTGGTGATACTGGGATCTTCTGCAGATGACTCTGAATATTCAAACAAGTCTTGCTGAGACACTTCTCATCCAACAGATTCCTCTGTTGTGGAAATGGTTACTTTGTAAAACTCCCCTCATTGCTTGTTAAACACATGAAAAGGTTGTTAAATATTGAGTTTTAAACTCGTTGTATTTCAGCTATTTTAAATATTTCAGCGTGTATAACAAATTTTACCTATTTATTGCTCCCATTTTGAGTTTAGTGCTGCACACTAAGAAGTCTTTTCACAGTGGGCTTGAATCAGAGGAAAAAGAGAAGAGAATAAAGAGATTTTCATTATTTCAGGAAGAGCAGGGAAAGGCTGCTTTGTTTCATGTACAACCAGGAGATTTTCACTTTGTAGAGAGAGAAAACAGAAAATGTCATATATGCTACGCATTTCAACCAATATTTCCCTGTGAAAGCATCGTGTTCTTCTCCCAGCTGCTGGCATGTGAATTCCTCAGGAGGGGCTGGAAGTGTTAAGCCCATTTCACGCTGGTGAAATGTCAACATGTTCAAACTAATAAATGCAATATCTGCAGTGCAGACGTGGGAGTGTGGCGGATGAAGAGGTCGAGCTGCGTCCCGAGGGTTGGGAGGGTGTTTTGTGCTGGAGGAGCTCTCCTGTTTGTTCTCCAGGTTCTGTTTGTGACCTGTCTGGGCTCCCCCAGGCCCACAGTCCCTGTGGGTGTGTTGGGTGACATCTCCCAGCTGCTTTTCCTGCACTTCCATCACCAAGAACAGAGGGATTTGCTCTGGGATGTGAGCTCAGTTCGCTGTCCTCGCAGCCAGAATGGATTTTCTGTCCTCCTGGAGGAGGATGCTGCTGGTGAGCCAGCCCAGCAGAGACACCCTGGACAGGATTCACTCCTCTTTGGAGGAGGTGTGTCTGCACAGTGAAATGGGATTTTGCTGGGATGGATCCCGAGTGAAAGCAGATGTCTCTGAAGGCAGAAGAGCTCGCAGGAGTTGTGTTCTGGGGGGTGGAGGGTGATGCCAGGGCAGCTGGAGCTGTGGGGAGCCCCATTCCAGCTCCCTGCAGTCCCGGGGGAGGCTGCAGCCCAGCACGGACCCACACGGGACAATTCCCGAGCTCTGGAGTTTCCCAGCCCGGGGGATTATGGCCTGGCAATCCTCTCTGGCTGCTGGGGGATCACAGCCCTCAGCAGGCTGCTGGAATTCCTCCAGCCCTGTCATCAAACGCCAAAGGAAGGAGTTGGGAGGCTGCTGGAGGAGGGAGCAGTGCAGGGCAGCTCGGGGAGCTCTGATGGATGCTGCCACTGCTCCAGGGGCTGCTGCTCTCCTCCAAAGGGCCTGGAGATCTCCTCGGGAGCCAGCAGCCATCAGAGAGTGATGGGCTGGGCTGGGTTTGTGCTTCCTGGGGCTTGGGAGGACACCAAGCAAACCTCCAGTGCCTCTGGAACAGCGAGGGAAGTGCCAGGAGAGGTGCCAGCGGCTCCCTCCCGTTTGGGAGGAGATGGAGAACTTCCAGCTGCTGCAGGAATGCTGGACCAAGCCCCCGGTGCCAGCAGGGGATAAATGAGAGCTCTGTGCCCTGCCCTGTGCCCGTGGGAACGCTCTGCTCTGGAAGGGATTTATCTCACAAGGGGAAGGAGGAGAGGATGATCCTGGACAGAGCCTTGGTCTGAGCTGCAAATGAGTAAATTAGGCTGGAAATTTGATAGTGAATGTGCCACCCCCAAAGGAGATAAATCCTGAAATAAACGGGATTTAGGGCTGTCAGCACAGCAGGCACTGGGGGATCCCCCAGCCTTCTCCAGCAGCTCCTTCTCTTCCCCCTCCTTGAGCTGCCAGGGCTTCCCTGCGGCTCCAGCGCTCCCCGGGCACTGCGGGGCTGGGGCAGAAGTGAACTCCAGCCAAAGGCTCTGAGAATTCCCAAAGGCAGCCGAGCACAGAGGGCCCTGGGAGCGCCTGCACTGCCCTGCTGGGATGGAGCTGGGGATTATCCGAGGATTGAGGCTCCTCAGGCGCTCTGGGCAGCAGCTGCCGGCTCCAGGGGCTGCAGGAACATCCCTGGCAGGGTCAGGAGCTGAGCCCAGCCCTGCAGGGAGAGCTCCAGGCTCTCCCAGGACACGGAGCTGCAGATCCCACGGCTCACTGGCATCAGCAGAACGCCAGAAGAGCTCCTCACCCCTCCTGGAATCAGCCTGGCTGCTCCTGAGAGATGCTCAGGTGAGAGTGCAAGGCCCAGGGACCCTTGGTACGGCACCACAGCTCTGGAGTTCAGACAGCTCTGTCAAAAATGGGATGCCCAAAATGATCACCTACCTCTCCTTCCGTTTCACATTTCCAGGGAGTTGTTAAAAATTAAAGATGCCTTTAAGGAGCTTCCCAGAAAACTGGGGAAATGTAGGACATAGTGTACCAGCAGGTTACAAAATGAAGCAACTTTGCTGCAATGTAAAGTGCTGCAAAGCAATTTGCTTCCATGTGGCTCGAGTATTTCAATTAAGAAAAATAACCATCAAGGACAAACAACGTTTTAGTAGGAGGGGCTTGGATTATTTCTATGGTTACAGCCCTGGAGCTGCAACTGGAAACTAAGTTTTGAGATCAAGGTTACATTTATGTTTGTTAAAATATTGATGTTAATGGCTATTTTTTATATAGAGAGAAAACTGGGTTTTTTGGTCTGCTGTGGTTTTATTAAGGGCAGTGGACAGCTCGAGATATGATTTAACTTCATTGGGTTAAAGTTTGTGTCACTGCTTTAGCATCAAACAAAGTGAGGAATTTTGATTATTCCACTCTCCCAACTTAACACATTTATACTGTGATCATACACCATTGTTCCTTTTTTTTTTCATTGAAGTGAAACCCCGCAGAGCAAAGAGGGATGAAAGAAATGCGTTCACTTCCCCTCCTGCTGAACCCTTGCACCAGGGCTCTGAGCTTGTTTGGCTGCCAGGGAAGGACATTTTCTCCTCTCCAATCCCTGCAGGCAGGAGAGGCTCAGGGATTTGTGCTCCTTCCCAGCCCAGGTGAGCCAGGTCTGCTCCTCTGGGCCAGAGGAACCACAGCTGCTGCCTCTCCTAAAAGCAGATTTATCTGTTGGAACACAACGAGGTGCAGCAAAGTGAGGTGGGGATAAAACACTTGTGGGTTTCTGCAGCCGGCCAGACTGCCAGGAAATGGCTTTTCAGAGCTCCTCTCTCCAGTTGTTTTCCCGGAGCTGTGGTGGAGTAACCACGATTAATAGAGGGGCATTTCCAGTAAATGGGTGTTGCTTTTTAGGGGGTGCAACAGCTCTGCTGAAAAATATTTAAAATAATTAAATTTAAAATTTTAAATTTTAAATTTAATTAAAAATTTAAAATTAAAATTTTAAATTTAAAATATAGAAAAAGAATAGAAAAACAGGTAAAATTCTTGTAGACTGTAAAGAAAAGACTTTAGCAACATCCTTGCCTGTAGGATTTATGGCAAGAACCACCTTGGTGTAACACTGGAAATGCTCAGAGCTCTGATGCTCTCTTTGAGCAGAGGAAAAGCCCTGCCTTGGGGGTGGCTTGTGCAGAAGAAGCAGGGCAGAGGCTGCAGGAGCAGAGCAGGGAGCGATGCTGGGGCTGCTCCATCCCTGCCTGTGCTCCTGGGGATGGGCTCCAGCCCGGAGCCTCCCTGCGGGCTCAGGGCACTGCTGGAGCTCCCCCCTCACCCTGCAGCAGCCACACAAGGGCAGCGAAAATGCAGAACAAAAATTTATCAAAAAAATATTGAAAAAAATAGAAAAAAGAGAAGGGAAGGATAAAAGAAGAGGGAAGAACAGAGGAGCCCAGATCTTTCCCTCAGGCACTTGTCAGCTCTCAGCAAGGTGGTGACACAAGGACAGCAAACTCCACTTTCTTCTCCTCCTCTATTAAAAGTTTGAGGGACAACGTTTGTTTCCAGGTTTTTTTAAGGAGAGGTATTGAAGTTTGGTGTTGGTGGCACCAGCATTGCCTTGAGGTTTAGATGGCTCTGCTTGGGTTTGGTGATGTTTGCTGAGTTTTTCCATCTCCTCAAACCTAAAAAGGTCTCCGTATCTCATTGCTCTTGTCCCACTGCAGCCCAGCCTCAGCAGGAAAGAAGCAGGAGTAGTTTCTGTCCTCTGGAATGTCACACTCAAACTAACTTCATTAGAATAGGCTGTTGTTTTTACTGAGGTGCTGGAAATCCTCCTTTTTTCTACCCCTCTCCCACAATTTAAAACCATTTTCTTGCAATTACCACCCCTGACGTGCAGCTCAATGTGCAGCTTTAGGTGGAACTCATTTTGCATTTACCCAGAGCACAAAGCACAGGGAGGCACCAGCAAAAGGGAAACTGGGAATGGAGCTGGAAACGCCCTGCAGTGGCAGGGTGGGGACACTTCTGTCACCTCCAGGGCTCGGGGACCCTTGTGACTGAGTGGGGGATCCTTTGCTCTGCAGGGAACCTTGACCTGATGGGGAATTTTTGGTACCCAGGGTGTGGGACTTGCTCTGCAGGGTTTTCCATAGGGATTTTTCCCAAAAGGGGCTGGAAGAACCTGGTTCCCTCCAAACTGGCGAGCTCTGCTGGCATTTTGACAGTTTGTTTATTGTGGATGCTCAGACTTGTCAGAGAGACTCAGGCAATGTTTCTGGCTGTGTCTGGCTGTGAAAATTATCCTGATAGGATATTTGGAAGTTTGGGGGGTTTTTTTGGGCTTTTCTTTAGTATTCTAGTCAAACTAAAATAAATTTAAAAATTGAAATTATAACAAACGAGGGGATTAAAAGATGTTTTTGGAAGGTTTAGGTAAGAAGTGGCAATTTCTGCCTTGCTGCAGTAGCTGCACTTTCCCTACCCTGGGAAAACAAGAAATGGTGTCATCATCCCTGCACAATTCCATTACTAAATTGTCAGAGCAGACTCAGACTCCTGGCAGCAATGATCCACCTCCATTCTCACCTCCCGTGGCTCAGGGTGACCCTGCTGTTCCTGGGCAGTGCTGGTGCGGAGCTGGCACCGTCCAGCACCACAGGAGCTGGGCTGGGAGAACATTCCCTGCCCAGGTCTGGGAGCTGGGTGTGGAATTGGCTCCAGGAGCCTCAGCTGAGCCTCCCACCAGGAGCTTTCACTGAGCAGCGAGCCCTGGAGCTGCTGCCTGTGCAGAGCCTTGGCTGCCACAGCTGCTGCTGGTCCCTGCACTTCGGGGTCCCTCTCAGAAATGCTCCGATCCACACCCATTATCTAATTTTTCAAATGGACTGTCACACAAAGAAGGCTTTTAATTAGTGGCAAAGGTGGGATCGTTATCATGCAAGAGAGCATTAAAAAGCAGAATTCCCTGAGCAGAGTCCAGCAGTGCACACTGCAACCACGAGTGGTGTTGGAGCTCTGGGATGGAGCTCTGGGATGGAGCTCAGGGATGGAGCTCTGGGATGGAGCTCTGGGATGGAGCTCTGGGATGGAGCT
>NC_031781.1:19434652-19439726 GCF_001522545.3 Parus major
CTGGGATGGAGCTCTGGGATGGAGCTCTGGGATGGAGCTCTGGAATTTCTGGATTTCTTTGTCGGTGGCGACACGGGGGAGTTGCAGGTGAGCCACGGGGCCTGAAATCAGCACCCGATGCAGAAGCTTTTGCTGTTCGTGGTTCCTTGGTCTTGTGGAGCCAGCTCCTAATCTCTCAGGAGCATTTGAAAGGTTCACACCTCATGAGTGACCATTTCCAGGACAAAGCCCGAGTGTTGCTCGATGAATTTGTACCTCATTAGCGCACCAGTGCTTCCTTTACACCAAGAACAAACCCCAGCGATGTTTATTTCCCCCTCCAGTGCAGAATAGGGATTTGTTTAGGGATCCCTTTACCCCAGGGCAGCAGAAGCTTGCAGTGCCCGGGATGCTCTGAAGTGTTTTGGGGTTCCCTGGAGCAGCCAGGATGGGCTCCCCACTCTGCCCTCTGTGCTGGATGTGTCTCCCATCATGTCCCATCATCTCCCATCATGTCCCATCATGTCCCTCATGTCCCTCATGTCCCATCATGTCCCATCATGTCCCATCATCTCGATCTCCCATCTCCCACCTCCCACCATCTCCCATCATCATCTCCCACCATCTCCCCTCTCCCACCATCTCCTCTCTCCCCTCATCTCCCCTCTCCCACCATCTCCCACCATCTCCCCTGTCCCCTCTCCCCTCACAGCTGGCCCTGTGGTGACACGAGGCAGGTCCGAGGGCTGTGAGTGTGGTTTTCACTGGAGGTTCAGCAGGATTCCCCACGAGCAGCCAGAGCTGAGCCCGAGTCACTGCGATGTTCTTTCCCCTCTGAGCTACCAGTTATGCAAAGTGAAGCTTTACCTGGGCAGGATTAGGATTTTCCCTGTTCAGCTGAAAGCATTTAATGGAAAATGATCTATCTGGAGAGAAAGGAGGGGGAAAAGCAAAATCAAAACCCCCTTAAACAAAAGCATCTTATTTTAGTGCTGTGTCTTCCATAAATCCTAAAGGCTGTTTTGTTTCTTTTCTTGCTCTTTTCCAACAGTGTTTTGTTTAAAATCAGCTTATGTTTAGGATACAAGAAGGAGGAGGAAGAGGAACCAGATTCAATAATTTCCTTCTGCTTCTGGTAGTTGTTCCTTACTTGATTACTTGCCAAAGTGCCAGAACTGACAAATTATCCAATAACACAGGAGTGAAGGCAGCGCTGCCGCCGCTGTAAAGCTGGATTAGGTTATAAAGTGTCCCTGTTGTGTTTCAGAAAATGAATAACCAATATTCAGCAAACCTGTTGCAGGTCCTTTCCCCCTTCCTTTCTCTTCCTTCCTTTTCTTTTGGGCGCTAAAAGGAGCGGAAAGTCACGCATTTATTTACTTGTCAGCAGAGGGGAAATCCTTCAAAAAGAAAAATGATGTGTTACCAGAACCATTTCAGGATGGGGAAGGGAGTACATTGGATTTCCAGCCCGCCTGGTGCTGCTTTGGGGAGCTGATTTCCTGGGCTGAGGGGGCAGAGGGTTAGGAGGCTGGGGATGCTGCAGTAGAGTCATTATTTTCCAGAGGAGATTTACTCAGTGAATTATTAAGTATTATATCCTGAATTACAAGGAGCAGTTGATTTCACATTAAGGCCGGGATGTGCTGCAGGCTGCTGCAGGAAAACAGAACTCACCAGAGCTGGCAGCTGAGCTTTGCCAGCGGCTCCTGCTTGTTTTTATTGGGGTTTTTGTGGTGTGCCCTGCTGGGGATGCTGGCTCCTGTCTGCAGCTCCTGATGTGCCCTCCCTGGCCACGGGAACAGCAGCGTTCCCCAGGAAATGAAAGCTGGGAATGCCAGCCCTGAGCAGGAGACGTGGGATGAGCTTTGGGTTTGTCTGACTTGGTGTTTGGGGGAGGCTGAGCCACTGCACAGGGACACTGAGAGCCTCAGTGATGCTGCCTTTTTTCCCCCTGCTTTTATAGAAATATATGAATATTTATAAATATGGAATATACAAATATTTTCTCTATATATATATAAAAATATAATATAAATATAAATCTATAATCTAATATATATGAATATAATTATAATATAAATATAATATATAAAATATATTTATATTTTTCTATTTTATATATGATAAACATATATTATTTATATATTTGATATATTTTGTATATATTTTTTATATATTTGATATATTTTGTATATATATATTTATATATAAAATATAAAAATAGAGAATATTTTCAATATTTAAAACATGCTTTGGGCTGGGAGGGACCTCGGAGCCCCCCCAGTGTCCCCCAGCCATGGCAGGGACATCTCCCCCTGTCCCAGGTGCTCCAGCCCCAATGTCCAGCCTGGTTTTGGGCACTGCCAGGGTGTCCTGGCAGCCCAAGCCCCCAGGAAAACTCCCCAGACATCAATTTGTTTTCTGCAGATGCATCAGGAGGGAGCAGCAGAAGTGACTCCAAAACCACGGCCTGGGAACAAGCTGAAATGTCTCCTGGAGGAATGAAGACCAATATTCCCAGAGGAGGAGGAGGAGGAGCTGGAAGCCCCTTCTGTGCAAGGTCTGCTGTTCCCTTTTGGGTGTTTCTAGCTCTGTCCGTCTGTCTGTCCCTTCGTTAGCGGCAGAGATGTTTGTAATGAGGAGCGGGGTGGCTCTGTTTTCTCCACATGCATCAAAATGCAGCTAAGACAAAACTGAACAGAAAATCTCCAAGTGTCTCCAGGGACTGTGGCACTGGAAGGGAGGTAAAAACATTGATTTTTGGGATTCTGGGGGTGTGATGCATTTCTGGCCCTGATGTGGCTGGGTCCCCGAGGAGAACATCAGGATATTGATAGTGAGGGTATTTTGGGGCTGTGGGAGCCATCACATTCCCAGGGCTCTGGGGGGAAATCAGGAGGTGCTGGCAGCTTGGCAAGTGAGCAGAAATTTGAAAAAGTTGCCTTTTAAATCTGTGCAAGACTGGAGCTGCCCCTCAAAGCGGCCCTGACCCACGGGGAAATCTCCCATTTTCTCCTCACTGTGTAATTTCCCAGCAGGCTGATTGCTCCTCCACAGCATTTTCATCATGCTGGACAAGAAAGGAGAAAATTACTGACAATTAGCTGAACTCTTCAGATTTCACTCAAGCAGAATCCCATTGCCTGCACTGGGAACATTTCCCAGGCCTGGATTCCAACTTTCCCCCCACCTGTCATTTAGGAAAGGGCTGAAGAAAACCCTGCAGGCCCCAGCAGAGTGCTGGAAGAAAAGATCTTTTTCATTCTTGTTATTGGATGCAGTGAGAAATATTTCTGGAGCATGTGGAGCTCGGATAAGGGAGCCTCTCCCACCTGTGAACAGGTGATTAAAGCAGGAATTGCCCTCAGCAGTGATCTGGAGAGGCAGATGTGGAGCAGCACCCCAGGAGTCATTGGGAACATCATTTCACTGAAGGTTTTCACTTTTCCAGTAGTTTTTTTGTGGTGACTTTCAATGCACGATGTGAGGAAAGCACTGAATCGAGCAGCACTGCTCGATTCAAGTGAGAAAATTGTGAAGTGAAGGAGCAAAAAAACACACCTGGATAAAAGGATGGGATCTGTTCTGTTACTGTGCAGTCAGGCCCAAACGCTTTGAGAGAACGTGGCTGTAAAGCACTTGGGAAGCATTCACCCAGAAAATCCCCGAGTGACAGCCTCCCACCTCCTGGTGCCTGATGCACTGGGGATTTCTTGTCCACAGGGATTCCTGCAGGTTAAATAAATCCTCTGTGACTTCTGAAGGGGGAAGTACCTGAACTCCACAAGAAACAAACAGACAACCCTGGGCAGGGATCTAATAACAATTTCTGAAATATCTGGAGTTCTGCATCCTGGGAGAGCTCGGAGAGGGATCCTGCAAGGGAGGAACAGGGCTCATTCCATCCAGAGGGGTCAGGAAGGCTCATTCCATCCAGAGGGTCAGGAAGGCTCGTTCCATCCAGAGGCTCTGGAAGGCTCATTCCATCCAGAGGGGTCTGGAAGGCTCGTTCCAGCCCAGAAGGCTCTGGAAGGCTCGTTCCAGCCCAGAAGGGTCAGAAAAGCTCGTTCCCTCCCCAGGGGATTGGAGCCAGCTCCATTTGAAGCCCTGAGCCCGGTTTTCCCTGCCCAGGGGAGCAGAGCTGCCAAGGCAGTGGGGTTTGCTCCATGGTGGGTTCTGCTGCCCCTGTGCCAAGGGCTGGGCAGGAGCCAGGGCAGCTCCTGCTGCTGGGAGCTCCCTGGGGAATGGGAGCAGCTGCCTGAGCCCAGCCCATCCCTGCACACTCTGCTGGGGCTGGCAGAGGCTCGGGAGGTGCTGGGGGCTGCTCCTGGCCCAGTTCTCAGAGCAGCTGTGGTCAGCAGGGTCCCGGCAGGCTCCTGGCACAGCTGACTCAGCTGTCTGGGGGCAGCTTTGGACAATTGCCTGATGAACTCTGGGGTTTTCTGCCCTTGGCTGGGGTCACTTGTCCCTGTGCCTGCCCTTTGTCCCTCACCCTCCAGCCAGCTCTGCACAAGATATTCCTCACAGCTCTTGCAGACAAATGGAATTTGTCTCTTCCTGTCCATCTCCTCTGCTTGGTGCTGGGGCTGGCTGAGCTGAGCTGGGCTGAGCTGAGCTCTGAGCTGGGCTCTGAGCTGAGCTCTGAGCTGGGCCCTGAGCTGGGCTCTGAGCTGGGCCCTGAGCTGGGCTCTGAGCTGGGCCCTGAGCTGGGCCCTGAGCTGGGCCCTGAGCTGGGCTCTGAGCTGGGCTGAGCTGAGCTGGGCCCTGAGCTGGGCTCTGAGCTGGGCTGAGCTGAGCTGGGCTCTGAGCTGGGCCCTGAGCTGGGCTCTGAGCTGGGCTCTGAGCTGGGCTGAGCTGAGCTGGGCTCTGAGCTGGGCTCTGAGCAGGGCTCTGAGCTGGGCCCTGAGCTGGGCCCTGAGCTGGGCTCTGAGCTGGGCCCTGAGCTGGGCCCTGAGCTGGGCTCTGAGCTGGGCTCTGAGCTGGGCTCTGAGCTGGGCTCTGAGCAGGGCTCTGAGCTGGGCCCTGAGCTGGGCCCTGAGCTGGGCCCTGAGCTGGGCTCTGAGCTGGGCTCTGAGCTGGGCTGAGCTGAGCT
>NC_031781.1:19439801-19445330 GCF_001522545.3 Parus major
CTGAGCTGGGCTCTGAGCTGGGCTGAGCTGAGCTGGGCTCTGAGCTGGGCTGAGCTGAGCTGGGCTCTGAGCTGGGCTCTGAGCTGGGCTCTGAGCTGGGCTGAGCTGAGCTGGGCTCTGAGCTGGGCTCTGAGCTGGGCTCTGAGCTGGGGCCATGGACAACAAGCCCACCCTTGCAGGAGGCTCAGCCAGCAGCCAGCCCTGGGGCAGCCCTGCAGAGGGGCAGCAGCTCTGCTCTGGGAGGTGCCAGGGCAGCTGCACTCCCGGTTTAACCCCTGCTGAGCCATGGGAATGCCATGTTTTATGGTAAATCCCTGGCACTAAACACCCCAGAGCCTGTTCTGTGCTGTCTTCAGACAGAATGAACTGTTTCTGTCCTAGGAGACGCAGCCTCACCCCTGCCACTTAGAGCACATTTGTCTTTTCATTAATTTAAACTCAGAGGAAGAAGAACCTTTTTGCAAAGCCAAGAGGGATTTGCTAACATGGGCATTTACAGAACAGCTCCTCATGCCTGCTCCAGAGCTCTGTGCTTTTTTCCTTTCTTTGTTTTCGAGTAAAAACGACAGGAAGGTCGACGTGACCGTGGCTTAAAAATTGGGACCATGAATTTGACAAATGCTGCAGCCTCATGTGATTTTGCTTCCATGAGTAATTTTTTTCTGGCACCAAGAGCTCCTCTGGAGGAGGAGGAGGAGGAGGAGGAGGAGGAGGAGGAGGCTGACCCCGGAGCCTTTCCAAAGGCACTCTGATAACTCCAGGTTTCTCCCTCCAGCAGGGCCATTTGTCTGGGTGCTTGACATTTGTCCTACATTTTTGTGCCACCTACTACAGCTGCCTCTGATTGAATCACTGCTGCTGTTATTATTTCTCTGTTCCTTGACTTTTGCCAGTGAACTGAAAACCCTTCCATTCTTGTTTGCTATTGATCAGATAATTCACAGGTCTGAGCTGTCCTGACATGGCCAGGACTGCAAGTTCACGTGTTGGAAAATAAATACATATGAGGATGTTCTCTGTCCCTGATCTTACACCATGTTTTAATATTTGCAGTACCTTTTGGAGGCGTTACAATTGGCAGTAATTCCATCACAATGCATTTATTGGGCTTCCAGGAAGGGAATTGTACCTTGAAACCTTTGTATTGTACCTTTGAAAACAAACCAGCTCAGAATTATTTTGAAATTACTCAGCTCTGCTTTTATTTTTATTTTTTCCCCTAAAAAAACAAACAAACAAAACCCTGTTGTAGGTGAAATAATTGCAACTGGTGTTTGCCTGAAAATTCACCAAAACTTGGGAGTGTTTGGTCCTGTCCTCCTGCCCTGCTCAGCAGGGGCTGCCCAGGAGCTGCTCTGAGCCACCCCCTCTGAAATCCCTGCGAGCAGCAGGGTTTGGGGACAGCAGGGTTTGGGGACAGCAGGATTTGGGGACAGCAGGATTTGGGGACAGCAGGATTTGGGGACAGCAGGATTTGGGAGCAGCAGGATTTGGGGACAGCAGGGTTTGGGGACAGCAGGATTTGGGGACAGCAGGATTTGGGAGCAGCAGGATTTGGGGACAGCAGGATTTGGGAGCAGCAGGATTACTTTGACCTTAGAATTTAGGCTGTCAGTTAAATCAGGTGTCCATGCAATGCAATCTCTGAGTTATTTATCTGTTATTGTTACCCAAATAACAGGGTAATTCATAACCTATTCCGCATTTTCACGCATCTTCAAGCAGGACACAAATATTTCCTTTTGCCTACACCATTATTCCCATTCAGATGACTGCAGGGATACAGAATTATACAACTATTTGCTCCTCCAATTGTGCTGCATTTTCACAGCGTGATTTACGGAGCTGTGACGAGGAGACCTTTCCCTAATGACGGATTTTTCCAAATGAATTTGCCTCGTTTTCATAGGTCATACTCCTCACCTCAGTTCCTTTGCCTGCCATTTGCTCTGGCTGTTAAACAGCTCTAAAATCCAAGTGTGATTATTCAGAAATCACTCCATAAAACATGATATGCCAGGAGCCACCGGGCTCTCCCTCCTGTCTCACACGAGGAAGGAGAAGCTGCTGAGTTTGAACGAGCAGTGGAAAGTTCATTAGGGATAATTGTTGATTAGATAGGGAAGTGAATTATAGAAATGAGATCAGAAACATGTAATTGTCTCCACCGTGGGCAGGATGCTCTGCAGAGGGAAGGATGTGCAGCTCCAGGGCTGTGGAGGCTCAGGGATCAGGGAGGGACGAACACGGGGACGTTTCCCTGCAGCTCCCAGCACATTCCCTGGGCTGGGCTCCCGGGAGAGAAGGAATCGGTGGGAAATTGTGCGTTTGGAAGGCAAAGAGGTGTTGGTGAGGCTGCAGGGGGTGCTCTGAGGAGCAGCAGAGTGGGGCTTTGACTGTCACAGAATCCCAGAAGGGTTTGGGTGGAAGGGACCTTCAGGATCACCTCATCCCCCTGGGCATGGCAGGGACAGCTCCCACTGCCCCAGCTGCTCCAGCCCCAATGCCAGCCTGGACTGGGCACTGCCAGGGATCCAGGACAGCCCCAGCTGTGCCAGGGGAGGATTTATCCCCTATATCCAATCCAAACCTGCTCCCTCCCCACCTGAAGCCCTTCCCCATTGCCCTGACACTCCATGGCCTCTAAAAGACCCCTAAGAGGATAAACAGCTTTTCATCGTGGCTCTGACATTTCCTTCTCCAGCCTGCTGTGCCACCGTGTGTGGTGAGGAGCCCTGGAAAGGGATGGGCAGATCCCACACACATCCCAGCCAGGGCTGCCTTGTGGGAAGTGCTGCTCAGAGCAGGAAACTGCAGTTTCCAGTGGCTGTTTAACTCAGAATAGTGAAATGCTAAAATAACAACACTCCTGGCTCCCACTGTCACTATTGCTTGGTTTGCTTTGAGCACAAATACTGGAGTGTAAGATGGAATTTTCTTATCTGAGGCGTATCAAAAGGGATCTGGGAAGGGGCTTTTTAAATTTGGAGTTGGATGGTAATGGATAGAAGAAAAAAAAGAAGGACTTAAAAACAAAACTTGCAGGTAGAGGAGAAGCAAAATGCATTTCTGTGCCTTTATGTAAGCGAGCTACTGAAATGAAGCATTCAGTAAGAAATGATGAGGGATATTGGGAGCTGGAAAAGAGAGCAGGTCCTCCAGAACATGGAAATGGGGAAAGGGCAAGGCCAGCCAGTAAAAGAGTGGAAATATTGAAAACCTGAAGGTGTTTGTGGAGGCTGCAGAGTTAACCTTGAGGAGGGAACGTTCTGCTGGAGCTCTGGGCAAGGTTAAACTCGGACATATTTCTCTCCCCTCAAAGTCTGCTTTTTCCAAGCCTCATTAACTGTTTTGCTGAACATTACAATCATTTCTCTTCTGCCAGGTTAGATCACATTTTTCAACCTTTTAGGTACAAGACCTTAGAATTATTGATCCAATGAATCATACTGACTGAAGTGCTGGCTGCTGCTGCAAGCTCCTGGAGGAACCAGGATGTTGGCCAAATACTGAACAGATTTCCCTGAAATCCTTTAACTTGGGGGTGTTTTTCTTTGTGGCAGGAGCAGCAGCACGGGACCATCACCTCTTTGCAGTTCTGAGGGTGCTGTGTGATGTTTAAGGCTTCTAATGATGCCCAAACACCCCTGACAATCCCAGGCAGGGATGTTTTCTGTGTTATGGTGAGATCTCTGTTCCACTGAGGCATTTTGGGCATGGAGATTGGAGATTTGGAGATGCTCTTTTGGTATTTTTTTTGCCAGCTGGGCATGCCACAGGATGAGCAGGAGCAGGTTTGGCTTTTTGGGTCTGCACCCTCCAGCCTAAGGGGGTTCACAAGGAAGGAATAATCCCTGGGAGGGTGGGCAGGGGCTGGCTGGAATTCCCAGAGCAGTATCCCTGGATCCTGGATCCCTGGCAGTGTCCCAGGCCAGGCTGGACACTGGGAGCTCCTGGGACAGTGGGAGCTGTCCCTGCCATGGCTGGGGACACTGGGGGGGATTTAAAATCCCTCCCAACCCAAGCAGTCTGGGATTCTGAGGATTTCCTTCCCATGGCTCCAGGAGCTGCAGGAATTGCAGCTTTGGGAAGGGCAGGACCAGCCCCCTGAGGCTCCCCAAGGCAGGCGAGGCTGGGGAAGCTGCCTGGAAATGCCCCAGGGAGTTCCTGCCAGGGATGGGAACAGAACATCCCGAGCCTCAGACTTGTGCTTCAACAGCAGGTTTTTGTCTTCCAGCTCAAGTACTTCACGTTTGCTTTCCTTCAAAAAGCTTTGTAAAACTGCCAGAAAATCCCACCTGGCATCCCCAGCGCTTCAGCATCAGACAGGAATTTTGAGTATCCCCAAAAAATAGAAATTAAATTCAGCCTCTTAATTAGCTAAAATGTAAAGATGCCTGTAAAAAATAATTAACAAAATAATAAATAAAATATAAATGTAAATATAAGTATAAATATAAATATAAATATAAATATAAATATAAATATAAATATAAACACAAATGTTATAAATGTAAATATAAATATAAATGTAAATGTAAATATAAGTATAATTATAAGTATAAATATAAGTATAAATATAATAAATAGAAGTATAAATATAAATATAAATAAATAAAATAGAAATACAATAGAAATAAAATAGAAATATTTATATAAATATAAAAACAAATATAACCAGATAATTATGCCAATAGTTATTGATAAAATACCATTACTAATTATATTTCCTTTTGTGTTTACAGAAGGAAATGCATCATTTGTGAGCTTCACACCAAACTGGGATTGCAAAGCTGCAGGTGGATATTTGGTTTACCACAAAATCCACCCTGGCAACTGAAGGCAATGCATCCTGGCAGGTCTGAGCTGCTTTCTGAAAGGTTCGAGAGAAATGAGCTGTGTGATTTCATTTGTAGAAAAGTCTTTTGATAGAGTTTGGTAATCAGAGATGGACTTGGGGATTTGGAGGTTTTTCCTGCTTTAATGATTCTATGATATTGAACAGAAATTCCCAACTCACTTCTCTGCTTTGTAGGGATAAGGAGATGGAAATAGTTAATAATTTTGAATAAAATTAACTTTCCTTTAGCAAAACAAACAGCAACAAAAAGCTGTGGTAATTCTCTTGCAGCTTTCCAAAGCAATTATGCTGTAATGACTGCTGAAGAGATTTTCATGTTGTTTCAAACACTGGTTGGAACAACTGGAAGCTACAAATTTTTTCTCATTGTGACTTTATTATCTGAAAGGAAATGACTAATTTGGAGTTGGTTATTATTGTTTTATAGCCCATGAAATATAAGTATCTAAGTAAACATTTCCATGAATTTAAATATTTAATACACAAAATGTGAAATACATAAGCCCTCGGCTTCTGAGCCAGATTTTACTGTATTACTATTATTATATTTATGCCAGAAAAGAAATGTTCTCTCTTCCTAGGCCTGTTTTTCACAGTCACTTCTTCCCTGAGGTCAAATGTGTGCTGAGCAGAGGAGAGCAGCACAGAGAATGATGGAATCACAGAGG
>NC_031781.1:19445605-19454297 GCF_001522545.3 Parus major
AAGGGAAGGGAAGGGAAGGGAAGGGAAGGGAAGGGAAGGGAAGGGAAGGGAAGGGAAGGGGTGTCCTCATCTCGGGACAGTGGTTGGATAAAGCACATCCACTCTCAGGGCAGGGATGAGGAGCACTCTGTCCTGTGAGGATCCTCTGGCACATGCTGAGGTCTGGATTTACAGTGCAGCCTTTTCACCCTGGAAGCAGAACCTGCTCCTTCATGTGCCAGCCCAGGGCTGTTCCCTGGGAGCCCTGATCCTGTCCCTGCCCCCCTGCAGCTGGCCTGCCCTGGTCACTCCCCACAGCCACCCCTGATCCCTGATCCTGGCATTTTCCCTTCCCTCTCCTCTCTCACTGCTCATGCTGCTGGCCCTGAGCTCTGCTCCACAGGAGCTTTTCCAGCCTGTTCTGTCCTCAACCAGACCACGTGGATTCCCTTATTCCCTTCCCTTCTGAGCACAGTAAATCTGTCTCTGGATGCAGCCATCCATCCCTGTCCATCCAAAGCCCCTTTTCCCTGGAAAAGCTGGAGGAACATTTTCTCCATCCCATGTCCTGCTCTGCCAGTGCTTCCCCTCAGCCCTGGGCCTGCCTCCCTCAGCTCCCTTCATTCCCTTGTGCACAGGCAAAAGAATTCCCATCACTTCTGTGGTCTGTTGTTAACCTCAGCATCCCTTTGGGAATCTCCCCTGGTGGCTGCAGCTCATCCCTGCCTGGGGAATCACAAGCTCCAGCTGCTGTTCCCCCTTTTTCCCCTGTCCTGTCTCTGTGCCACGCTCTGCTTTTCCCTCCTGTCCATCCCAGGTTATTTTCTCCCCACCTGTCTCCTCTGCTCTATTCCTTACAAAACCAGGAAAAACGGGATCCTGACTCCAGATTTCCAGGCTGGACCATTATGATCATTGGTGCCATTCTGATTTATTCTGTTTCAATATCTGTTTATAACACACGAGTTTCATTGTGTGCAACGATGGAGATAAATTTTGGCCCCTTACTTTTCACAGCCATTTTCCAGCTGTATATCATCCATTCTCCTCTCATTTAGATACTGACTCCTACTTCAGGAAAAATAAAAATATCCCAGTAGTGTAGGTAATAAAGCTGGGGAAACAAACTCGGAAGTGCATTTTACAATGGAATTTGATTGTGATAATTTTTCATGTGTTAAAAAAGGAGCACGCTGGCTTTCTCTGGGAACTGTTTGGGTTTATGCTTTGTTGGGATTTTGGTTTTTTCCATCCCCAGCTTGTAGTCATGTGGAAGATTTATTTCATTATTTATTTTAATTTTTTTTCCACAGAGAAGCATCTCTGCATTTATTAGCTGAGTTCATTGAAAAGCTGTATTTTGTAATTTAATGAGGCTGGAAGTTGCACAGGTAACAGCTGAAACAAAAACTCCTGGCAGTGTGAATTCCCATTTTGGAAGTGCACCTCCCTGCAAGCCTGCTGTAAACATCTACAAAAAAATACTGCAGGTGAGTGGCTTGGCTCCCACTTGTTTGTGTGCCACAGAAATTCCCTGGTTCCCTGGGCAGGTTGGGGATCAGCAAAATCATGGAATGAGTTGGAAGGGACCTTAAAGCTCCTCCAATTCCACCTCCTCCTGTCCCAGGTGCTCCCAGCCCTGTCCAGCCTGGCCTTGGGATGCAAGGGCAGCCCCAGCTGCTCTGGGAATTCCAGGGTCTCCCACCCTCACAGGGAGGAATTTATCCCTTGGATCTGACCTAAATCTGCTCTCTTCCCACTTTTGAAGCCGTTCCCCCTTGTCCTGTCATCCCATCTCTTGTCAATAGCCTCTCTCCATCTTTCTTGTGATCCCCTCCAGGCCACACCGAGCTCACTCCAAAGCTTCTCCTCTCCAGGTGAACATTCCCAGCTCTGCCAGCAGAGCTGCTCCATCCTCTGCTCCTCCTGGAGCCTCCTCTGGGCTCTGTGCAGCAGCTCCAGCTGCTCCCTGTGCTTGGATGGGGCTGGGGCAGCTCTGCAGGTGGGGTCTCACCTGAGCCCAGGGGCACAATCCCCCCTGTCCTGCTGCCCCTGACCAAAGGATCCTCACATTTATCCCTGGGGAATATCCTGCTGCTCCCCTCTCCCCACCTCCTCTCTCCTTTCCCAGTCAGTTTACATGGATTTACCCACAAAAGGCTCTGAATTGTATTTATTTTGTTTGATAGCCAGGAGATTGAAGAACTGTTGAGCTCAGCTGGGAAGGGCCCTGTTGCACAAGCACTGGCAATGATCTGTGTGGTGGCTCTGGGATATTGTTCCTCAGCTGCAGGCCTTGGGAGCTCGGCACAATTGTTCCCACTCAAACAAAAGGAGCCTAATGAAAGTATTTTAATTTGCTGATCAGCTATTCAGAGTGAAGGGAACGGCCCTGCTAGGTGTCCTTGGAGACTGGAAATGAGCGCGGCAGCGGGAATCACAATATTCATATTTATTTACACTTCTCAGCCAGCTTTTGTGTGGGTAATGGTGCTGGAGGTTTCCTCAGCCTCACATTCCGTTCTCTCCACCTCACAGAGCCTTTTCCCTGGGGTTTCTGAAGGTCTCCAGGCTCAGTGGTGCTGCTGTCCCTGAGCTCCCTGTGGCTTCAGAGGGGGAAGATCTGCTGCAAAGCCATTCCAAGGAGTTTAGTTGGGTGCCTGCTCTGCTAGGCTGAAAGCCTTTCTGTGGGTGTAGCTTTGTAAAAAGGGATTTGTTTAAAGAGCTCAATATCTGATGGGAATCCAGATTTCAGGCATTTTTTTGGTGAGACCCTCAAGTGCAGCAGTTTTCTGCCAGGGCAGACAAAACCAGCACAGGAGCTCCTTTAGGAATTGTGACTCTGGGGGTAAATCCCCCTCCTGCCATGGAATGGGGATGTCTTGGGTGTGGGAACCATGGGAAGGGAGGTGAGGAGTGGATGTGGCTGTCTGAAGATAAGGACAGGCTGGATCCAGCTCTGAGGTGCTTTTCTGCTGTGAATTCCATAAACATCAGAGCTGTATTCCTGAAGAGCAGTTAGCTTCACCCACATGCTTACAGTAAGGAAAGAAGGTTTGGGAATAAGACAGAAAGAATATATTGAATTTCAGTTCCATGTTGTGTTTAGCAAGATGAAATATTTTCCACTGCATTTATTTCCTTACCAAAATTGTATATTTTTAAAAACTTTTACAAAGAAATACACAAACCAGTTCCAAGTAAATTCCCACCATCCCATGTCAGGCTTCGAAGGTGATGCCAGAAGAACTGACAGTAACATCTTTTGCTGCTATGATTTCATATACATGTCAAAGAACAGCAGAACTCCAGATTCAGACAGGCTGGGTCCTGTTGAGCACTTTCATTTCTGTCATCCCTCCCCCAGTGCCCTTCCTGCAGCGCCAGAGCTGCTGAACTGTGGCACCAAATGGCCACACAATCTCACTTTGCCTCAGGAACACCAGGTACTTACAGGAAAAAAGATATTTTTCTTTTGCTGAAATAGATACTTAAAAAATATATTCTGAAATAAGTGAGAAGAAAGGACACCCAGTGCAAGGAAATGCCCACATTGAGAATGTAGATTCAGTTCCTGCTTTGTCCCTGTAAAGCCTGAAGTCCTTGTGCTGCTGTTTGTGGTAAATTATGGATCACCTCTTTTCTGACTCTTTTTATTATTTTCTCCTGTTACCTATTCTTCCTTACCCTACTCATCATCTTCCCTCCTCTTCATAGAACGTTATAAAAGAGAAGATTACCAAGTTGGAGGGTCAGATGGGTAGAAAATTACGAGCTGCTCGTCCGTGTGCTCAGCCTTCGCCTGCGATTGCATCTGCTGCAGGTGAGGCCAATAATTGTGGGAGCCCTGTAATAGCTGCCAGGGAGGGAATTAGTTCTGATGGATGGTAAATACTTTGCCAGTCATTTTGACATTATTTTCAAAATTCTGGGTCAATTAATACTTCTTGAATGGATCAGAAAAAAGAGGCACAAAGCTGGAGTTGTTTATTTTGTGTATGTCTCTGTATATATTGTAGGATATGGAGAGCTGGGTTTTGTTCATTTTCTTTAGCAAGGAAATGAGCTGGGTTCTGTGTCCCCAGTCCAGAGAAGGGCTGGAGCTGCTGCTGGGGCCTGGCTGTGCCTGTGGCTCTCCTCCTGCTCCTCAGGGCTGAATTCCAGCGGTGCCCAGAGCCAGCAGAGCCCTGTGCTCAGCCACAGCCTGGAGCAGCTGTGGGCAGGATGCTCCTGGAGCCCTCTGAGCCACTCCAGGAGAGGGAGAGCAGCAGCTCTGGCTCTGTTCTCACACCCTCCAAGCCCACAGCCGAGGGGGTCTGGCTCCTCTGCTGGCTCTTTTCCCACGTTTCGTGTCTCAGGTGGGAAGTGTCCCCTTCTCTCTCTTTCAGAGAAGCCCCAGATGCTGCAGAAGGGTTTCCATCGGGATATCAGTGGGGGAATGAAGGATGGAGCCCCGTGGTGCTGCACACCCCTCAGCAGGAGGGACCTTCCCCAGCTCAGGGCTCCCCCAGACACGGCTGCAGAGGATGGAGGAGCTGGGGGCACCTTCAGGCTGCACTCTTCACCCAGTAAAATCACTCAGGGTGGTTTTTTGGGACCCTGCTGGGTGTTAGTGTGGCAGGAAAACGCTTTTGATGGTTAAACAGATTGTGTGGTGAGGCTGGGGCTTGATCTGACTCTCAAACAGCACAAAACAGGCTGTGGCTTTCCTTAGAGCACTAAAGACTGGAAGGGTTAAGAGTGAATTATGTGCTTTTAAAGGGATGTTAACTCGAGATAATGTAACTTCATTGAGAATACCTGGAATATCTTTAAATAGATTTTGTGCTGGGTAGCAGTCTCGACTGTATCTCATTACAAGTGAATTGCAAACAGAGCTCCTGGATCCTCACTGGAGCGTGGCACAGGAACACTGCTGCCTGTGCAGCCTTGTCCTGAGGCACTGCCCAGCCTGGGGGCTCAGCCAGAGCCCCTGCACGGCTCTGTGGGATCTCTCTCTTCCCTTTTCAGGGGGCCCCAAAACCACCCAGAAAAGTTCTTTCCATGGTGAGTGCACTAAACCCCTCCTGCTTGTGGAGGATCATTGGATCATTGCATGATTTGGGGTGAAGGGACCCCAAATCCCCCCCAGTGCCCCCAGCCATGGCAGGGACACCTCCCACTGACCCAGGGTCACCTCCCACTGTCCCAGGGACACCTCCCACTGTCCCAGGCTGCTCCAGCCCCAATGTCCAGCCTGGCCTTGGGCACTGCCAGGGATCCAGGACAGCCCCAGCTGCTCTGGGAATTCTGTGCCAGGGCCTGCCCACCCTTACAGGGAACAATCCCTGCCCAAAATCCCATCCAGCCCTGCCCTCTGGCACTGGGAGCCCTTCCCTGGGTCCTGTCCCTCCATCCCTTGTCCCCAGTCCCTCCCCAGCTCTCCTGGAGCTCCTTTAGGCCCTGGGGTGGGGGCTCTGAGCTCTCCCTGGAGCTTCTCCAGGCTGAACAATCCCCCAAAATTTCCCCTGTTTGCATGTGGAAAACTATTTTTGGGTTTTGATTCCAGACCCTGATCCCAGCCCCACCATGGGCAGCAGGAGCACCCCCGAGCTTTGCTCTCTCCCTGAGATTTGCTGTGGCTGCTCTGCATTTCTGCCTCTAGACCACAGCACAAACCCCCTCTTTGCACCTGTGTCTTTACCCTCTTAGCTTTAATATTGGGGTACTGGAGCCTTCTTCCTTGGGAGTACCCAGTGCATGAAGGAAAGCCACCAAAGAGAGATGCTATAAAAAGAAAAGAGGGGGGGGAAATGGAATATAACTCAGGAAATCTGTTTTTGCTACTGAAGCACTGCCTGTTTCAGGGTCTAATTGAATTCCCTGTCTCAGGTGCCGTGTTCTGCACTGCTCAGGAAGAGACAGCCGTGCCGTGCCCAGCTCCTGTGAGAGCTGTCACAGCACATGGCTCTGGGACAGCCACCAGCCCTGCCAGCTGCTGCCCAGCCCTGTGCCACCCCGGGCTGTGCTGCCTCCAGGCTGGCCACTTCAGCTGTGGGGACAGCCATGCCTCAGGATTCCAGCTTCTGTGTTTCCATCTCTGTGTAACCCTGCAGTTCTTTAGTGCAGAACTCCAAACTCCACACCCAGTGCCAGCTGCTGCTTCCCCACTTTGGGCAGACACAGCAATTCCTCTCCAGGCCTGGCAATCAAGGACACCTCACTGCCTCAGGCCCCAGAGATGGAAACAAAAGGGACTTGGGGCAGCAAACTTGGGCTAAATGACTTCATTTCCTACAGCTGGAATTGGAAAATCAACCCCCAAAATGCAAACTTATAAAAGTGTAAAACCCATGAGCCAGCGTCCATTTTTGGGGGGCTTTGTCTGCCCTAAATGTACCTGAAGGCCCTTCAATATTATTCAAGGCCCTTCAATTTTATTCCCTTCATTCTGTCTGGCCTCTGTTTTTAGGTAGCCCCATAAAGGCATTAAGAGGAGAAGGCAGGAAAACCTTCCCAGAGGTGGCTGCAGAGCCTGGGGAGCTGGAGCAGCTTTCCCTGCGGTGGGGAGGATGAGCAGCTCGCTGTGTTGTTCCTCCAGGCTGTTCCAGGAGAGGAGTTTTTGCAGAAAGAGCAGGGAATGTGTGCAGGGGGTGTTCCCTCCCTGCTGCTGGGCTCTGGGTGTCACTGCTGCTGCTGGAGCCACAGTGTGCTGGGAAGGGCAGAGTGTGCCCCAGGCAGGAGGGATCACCAGCTGGGTGTTCCTGTGCTGAGAGGAGGGAGAGGATTAATCCATGAAAGGACTGGGTTATTCTGTGTGCTCTGGGCTGGCAGGGCTCCATCGAGCACGGCTGCTCGGATCACGGCACCGGGAGGGATCCGAGCCCTGGCCTGGGGTGACCTCTGCTCTCCTCAGGAACTGGGGACCCTTCACCCTGCTGGAAACATTCCACAGCTGGCTTTAGAGGGACAAATCACAGAGCCAGGGAATTGCTGATGTTGGACAAGCCCCAAGGGTCACCAACTCCACCCATTCCCCAGCACTGCCAAGGCCACCAGGGACCTGTCCCCAGGGGTCACATCCACAGGGCTCTAAATCCCTCCTGGGACAGGGACTGCTCCGTGGCCCTGGGGGCTGTGCTGGGGCTGGACAGCCCTTTAGGTGCAGAAATGTTCCCAATATCCCACCTGAGCCTCCCCTGGCCCAGCTGGAGACCATTTCCTCTGTTCCCTGGAGGAAGCGATGGCTGCACCCTCCTGCCAGGGGTTTGTGAGAGTGAGATCTTCCCTGAGCCTCTTTTCTCCAGCTTAAACAGCCCCTCTCCCCCACTTCAGTTTTGTTTTGTTCTAATGGGAATTTAAACAATGCCTCACACACAAATTTGGGGCTTTTACATTATTTCAGGCTCGAGTTCATCGCTGCTTAGGCTGAACACAAAACAAATAGAGAGAAGTGCCTTCATTGCTTGCACTCGGGAAGCGACCTGACAGCCACTTAGAAAAATCCTTAACATTCACCAACTTCCTTGGTTCCTCCTGTCCCCCAGGAGCAGGCTGGGGACAGACCCATCCATCTCCATCCCGTCAGTGTCCCGGAGGCGGCTGTGGAGGATTGGATTCCTGCAGTCAGTAATGGCAGGGCTGTCGTGTGAGGATGGGGAGTGTGGGGTGCCCGGGAGGTGAGGCTGGGGCTGTGTGTGCAGAGTGCCTGGGCTGCAGCTCCTGCTGCCAAGGGAAGCCTCCAGAGCACAGCCAGCTGATAAAACTACCCTTATTTTACATTTCTTAAATTGTTCCTTTAAAGTTGACCTTATTCTCCGTGGGAAATCCGGTCTGGTGCTGCGTGAACAGAAATAGGAGTAGGTTTAAGCTGTGATTTATTTAGGTCTTTTTTGCTTCCTTCAGAGAGAAGTTTGTATTTATTGTTCATTCCTTTCCTGGCTGTTGGTTGGTGGAGGGTCTCGTACAGCCATGGGACTCCAGGGATCCCCACTCCTGTGGCCCTAAAGAATCCCAGGATGGTTTGGGTTGGAAGGACCTTAATATATCATATAAATTATATTAAATTTACACCTTTTTTGTGCTGGCATTTCCCATTTTGCAGCTCTAAGATAACACTGCAAGATGATTTTGCACCACAATGTGAAGTGCTGGTAATTTCAAACACCTTTGCAGCCAAGTAGCTTATGGGGGGGGGGGGGAATAAAAAGAGGAAAAGAAAAAAAATAAGAGTTTTTTGCTGCCTTACACTCTCTGTGCATGAGGGCTTGTCCCTGGCAGCCTTCCTGCAGCCAGGGGCTCTGGTGCCTGGAGTCAGCGCTGACAGCTTGAGTTCCTTCCTGGAAGCTGCTCCCTTGTGATGCTCTCCCAAGCAGTCCCTGGATACCCTGGAGGTCCCTCCCACCTCTGTTGGCCCCTGAGGTGGCAGCAGAATGAATCATTGGTGCTGCTGGCAGTGCTGGCAGGGAGGGATGCTCTGCTTGGGGATCCCAGCAGAACCCGGAGTGCAGAGACTCCAGACCAGCTCCTCCTGCTCTGATGGAGCTCTCCTGCCTGCCTGGGAGAGCCCAGAGCTCTTTTCCAACATAAATCTGTGAATTTTACCCTCCAGGAACATCCCAGTGCTCCTCCAGAACATCCCAGTGCTCCTCCAGAACATCCCAGTGCTCCTCCAGGAACATCCCAGTGCTCCTCCAGAACATCCCAGTGCTCCTCCAGAACATCCCAGTGCTCC
>NC_031781.1:19454838-19457510 GCF_001522545.3 Parus major
GAACATCCCAGTGCTCCTCCAGAACATCCCAGTGCTCCTCCAGAACATCCCAGTGCTCCCAGAGCCCAGCCCTGCCCACCCTGGTGCTGGTGCCCGAGCTCCTGTGTGCTGTGCCGTGCAGGGACCAAACTGAGGGGTTATGAAGATGTTGAGATGGGGTTTCTCTGCAGCCTCAGCTTTATCTGGCAGCAGAGTGCTCAGCATCCCAAGGAAGGGGTGCCAGGTTTCCCCAGTGGGAGCGGAGCAGGCTGAGGAGAGGTTAATTACCACATTTTTATAGTGCCACGCTTTCATGTTTCCCTTTGTAATTAAGTGTTGAGCCTTCGGTGCTTTTCACTACAGCTCCTGACAATTGAAGTTAATCTTTTTAATCACTGCAGGAGAGAGCAGGAACTCCAGGACAGTTCCCACACAAAACACGGGGTTTTTCTTCTCTGGGAGCGTGTGTGAAGCCAGGAAAAGCTGCAGCAGCGAATTTGGAGGAGACAGAACCTAAAAACAGCAGTTTCCATCGTGGCTTCTCTGAGATTTGGGTAAAAATTGTGGGAATGGAAGGTGATTCCAGCTGAGGCTGTCAGGGGGGAAGCAGTGGTTACATCCCAAGCTGCGCAGGAATTGTGTTGCCAGAGATTTTATTATTATGGCCTGCTCTGTTTGCTGCTGTTTCACATCTTTGTTGTATTCAGAAATTTCCCTATTCCTCCTCCACGCAACAAAAACTCAATCAGAGCTACATCAGTGAAAGAAACTGGGATTTTTCAGCCTTTCCCAGGCAGTCCCTGCTCAGGGGGAGCTGGGTGGGGAAAGCAACAACTCTTGTGAGAGCTGGGGGGCAGAGGGGACACAGGGACAGTGAGAGGGCATCGTCCACCTCAGCAGCTCCATAATGCCCAGACAGTGAGCAAATCATTGTCATGACTTCACTGGGGTGCATCACACTGCCCTGCACATTAGCACAGTGAGAACACGCTTTGTTGTGCTAATAAATAACTGTTAAGTTTAAGAAATGAATTCACGCGGAAGGATTTATTGTGGTATACAATTAGAGCAAGAAAAATGACAAATTTGTTCCTTAGAGTGCCTTGAAATAATTTCTATCTCATCTGATTAGGAGAAAAGGCTGCTTTGTCTTCTTAAATTATTTTTTCTCTATTTAAATAAATCTGAACTGCTTGCAAGCCTGCAAGAATTACAAACGGCTGCTCGGACCTAAATCAAGTGTTCCAGGCTTGCTGCATGAATCTTCCAAGGCAATAAACTTTGGGTACCTCTGACAAGTTTTATGATCCCAGATAGGTGCACTGTGCTAAGGGCCATATTTCACAGCAACGCCTCTGAATAGATCAGATCAGTTTTTATATGCTAATAATTTGTTTTGGTAGTTTAATACCAAGAGCTATAATTCACATCGATGGCTTGCCTTAGCCTGTGGATAATTTGAATAACAGTTTGGGAAAAATCACTTTAGGAACACTTACAGGATTGCATTTTCCCATTGAGCAATTAAGGCAAGAATAAAAAAAAAAGGAATTGAAGCTCCTCATCCAGCTCAGGGTCATTCCCTCTGAAGTTTCCCTCTCCCTCAGCCACTGCATTTGCAGTTTGCTGAGTGCCTGGGCTCTTTTCCATTTCCTCTTGGGCTGGCAAATCAATCTTGTTATTTAGTCACTCTTTTTGCCTAGAACTAAAATCAAAATGTTTTTTTTCCCTTAAATTCCCCTCCAACTCCCACTGACACCGGTGGTGTATTGCAAATGTTACCTGTTGTAGTCGGTGGTGTGTTGTGGGAGCAGCTGAAACTCAATTTTGCTGTTGCAAACAGAGCAGTGCTGGCAGCAGGAGCAGCGTGGGAAGGCTGGGAATGCTGTGGCAGGGCTGAGGAGCTGGAAAGCCAATTGGGAACTATCTGGAGGGCAGAACTCCCCAAACCCAGCCTGACCTCTGGGGTTTTGTAGCACCCAAAGCTCCTCTTTCGAAACAGGAGTGAACATGGGAGGGCTGGAGCCTCCCCCAAGGACCCCCATCCTCCTCCTGGAGCCAGCAGGATTTCTGGAGACTTTCCTGGAGCTGCTCGTGCTTTGGGGTAAATGTTCCAGTCCTGCACTTAAGGCAGGCCGTGAAATGGTGTAAATTTGCTGTTATTTGGTTTTCTGCAGCTCGATAATTGAAACTAATAGAAGTAAATAGCTAATACTTTCTGGTGGGATGACCTTGGGAGCAGGAGAGCAGCTCCTTGTGTCTTCCTCCAGGGAAGAAAGTTAGAGGAATTACTGCCAAATAGTAATAATAGCAGCAGCAGCACGGGCTGTAATTCTCCACTCTCCTACTCCTGTGACACCTGAGCAGCAGCAGGAGGAAAACAAGTCATTTATCAGGGATAATTCCTTGGAAGCGCCGGGTGTGTGGAGCAGGGCTGGGGAGAAATGGGCAGAGCAATCTCCGCCTCGTCCCAGCCATTAAGGATCTTGGATCTAATTTTCCCATTTTGGCAATTTGTGGCTGTGGACTCATCTGACTTGTGAAGGGCAATGTCCCCGTTTCCTTTCCTGGTGCTCTGAGGTGTGGGATCTGCTGTAGCCCCCTCCTTCCTCACCAGGGCTCTGCCCCCGTGTCCCTCTGCTCCCCAAATCACCCAGCCCAGCTCCCATCCTGTCCTGTCTGGGCTCTGACCC
>NC_031781.1:19457811-19471375 GCF_001522545.3 Parus major
CTCTGCTCCCCAAATCACCCAGCCCAGCTCCCATCCTCTGCTCTTTGCCCTGGAAAGCGAGGTTCCTGTGATGCCCATGGAAATGCTGAGTGCCCTGCAGCTATTTTGGTCTCTGTAAAATCAAGGAGATTTCACAGAGAAAATCACAGAGATTTGAGAGAGGGAGAGAAAACTCGGAGATAATGAAATACTAAAACTCACAGTAAAATGGGATTGGTTAAAGGAAAGGGCTGTCCTAAAGCAAAGCAGGAGAGAACCTGGGCATTATCAGCACCTGCTTGGCAGCAGCACCTGGCCAGGAAAGCAGCAGGGGGAGAAATGAGGGCATCAGGAACATCATAAACACAGCTGGGGTGAGGAGGGACGTGAATTGGGGGGCTTATGGAAAAAAAACATGGTTTGGACTCGGTTCCATGCAAGGAGTGATGGAGAGGAATGGACTGGGGAGCTGGGCAGGAACACCTCAGCACAGGAGAAAGAGAGTGGGTGAGAGCACCAGGTGATTTCGGGGTGATTGGAGACCATCTCTTGCTAACAGAAGTAATTCTGTCACAGGTGAAATGGACTTGGTGTGTTCTGTCTGAAGAAGGGGGCAGAGAGCCAAATGCCAGAAGGTTCTGCTGGTTTCTGGGGAAGGAAAGCAGTGAGATCCTGGGATGGATGCACCTGGAGGGATGTGGGGGATGTGGCTCCCAGCTGTGACACCACGGCCTGGCCTGGGAGAGGGAGAAAGGCTGAGCAGGAACATCCCTCCCTCCAGGGATGGGCTCTCCAAACCTCCTTGGGCAGCCCTTTCCAACCCCTGAGCACGTTTCCATGGAGCAATTCCTGCTGATGTTCATCCTGAGCCTCATGTGGGGGCTGTCCCTCCTGGGCTGGCCTGATGGGTCCCCAGGGCTCATCCCCTGGTTCTGTCTTGCTCCATTTCCCAAGATGAGCAGCTGGAATAAGTCTCATTTAGCAGGAGCTGGGCAAGGAAATCAGCTGGCACTGAGCACGGTGCTGTTTGCCACCTCACCTCTGCTCCTCCTGGAGAAACACCAGATTCTCACCTTCACCAAGTCCTGTCTATTAAAGTCCAGAGCTGAGGGATCACATGAAGGAGTCCAGGTCCTACAAGGATGAAATAAATGTCTGGAGAAGCCACTTGCTGACCTTTCCCTCACAGCTTCCCTGGGGATTCACAGGTTTTATTTTTTGCTAAGTACAAAAGCATTTTCCCTGGCAAACACTCCTTTGCTGAAGGTGAAAATGAATAAAATAAGTCCACAAAGCCCTGAGGGGAGGGTTGGGTCTTTTCACAGCTCTCACTATTTATAACAGCCCCAGCTGAGGTGTGCTGAGCTGTTTGGAGCGAGGCAGGCATTCCCTGCTCCAGCCCCAATTCCCCAGGTAATTCCTGTGTTAACCATTGTTTGGTGTTTCAGCAGGAAACTTGGGCAGTCTGGGAACTTCACAGAGAGAGCAACGTGATCACTTTAAATGATAGCTCTGCTGCTAGAGGGCATTTGGCATTTGACTCCATTAAAAAATTCATCCAGAATTGATATACTGCATTTTTCATTTCAAAAATTGCAATCAGGTAGCAAAGTCTGAGTATTCAGACGAGAGTAATATCTTTTCAATGTTCATTAATCTGAGTCAGTAATGAACTGCAGGTAAAATGGAGGGATAATTCAGAACAAGTCATTTATTTGGTTATTTTTCTTATCTTCCCTATTATTAAATATCCATGAACAGCTTAATTGACCTTCCTGAATTTTCCATGTCACGTTCCCAGATGTTGTTGGTAGATGGTTTGAGGGGTCAGTGGCAGCTCCTGGCTGGGCAGAGGGGCAGTGCTGGAGGGTCCCTGTGTCCGGAGCAGTGCTGGTCACTCACAGCTCTGCCCACTCTCCCTGGGATTTGTCCTTCATCATCCTCCCTCAGGCCATGCCTGAGGGGGGAAACGTTCAGTGTTTTGTCTCCACTGTTACCTGGGCTGTGTTTTCAGTTTCTAAGCTCTCTCCTCAGTCTCTGTCTGGTCTAAGGCTCGATTCCCCAGCTTGGCTTCATCCACTGGGGATGTTTTCCAGACCTCTGATCTCCTTCCTTGTCCTCCTGTGATTCCCTTCACTCTGCTCACAGCCTCAGTAGCACAGAGTGTATAAAGCAGTTACATTGCTGCAGTTAGGACTTGGTGGGGCTGAAGCCAGCAGAAGGATAATTTCCCACACTTTGATGGCCACAATTCCTTTTGCTGTCCAGAGCGATGGCCTCTCATCCTCAGCTCCCTTCCCACCCTGGAATGACACCACTAATTATTTCTGCCCAGGTGTGGGGTCTGCTTTGTCTCTCTTGAGTAACAGGTGTTCTTTAAAGGTGATTTCTGCAATGCCAAGACCTTTATTGGATTTTAATCCCGTGCTCTCGTGTGCTGGCAGTCCCTCCCTGCGCAGTGCCAGCAGCCAATTTACCCAGCACAGCCCTCCTCTGTCATGCAGGTCGTTAATGAAGAAATTAATAATGCTCAGTTCAAGGCAGGTCTCTCAGCAGCTTGATTCATCTCTTCATTTTCAGCAGAGCTGTTTCTGGGAAGGAATGGTCTCCCAGCAGCTCTGTCACCACAGGCCAGGGTGGTACAGAAGGCTGAAGCCAGGCTCTGAATCTTTAGTGTCCCATGGGAGGAGATGCAGCTGGGATGGTGCAGCCCAGCAATGCTGTTTGCTGCTGCCCACACCTCGGGTGTCTTGTCTTTTTTGGAAAGTTAATTTTTCTGGGAATGCATGCCCTGTGAGCTGGGATGTAAAGCATTATCCTTTCATTCTTCTGGAGAGAGACTGCTGATGAGGGCATGGAGTACCAGCACAAGGGGGAATGGCTTCAAAGGGACAGAAGGAGGTTTGGATTCGAGATTAGGAAGGGATTGTTCCTGGCAGGGTGGGCAGGCCCTGGCACAGGTGCCCAGAGCAGCTGGGGATCCCTGGCAGTGCCCAAGGCCAGGCTGGACATTGGGGCTGGAGCACCTGGGACAGTGGGAGGTGACCCTGGGACAGTGGGAGGTGACCCTGGAACAGTGGGAGGTGACCCTGGGACAGTGGGAGGTGACCCTGGGACAGTGGGAGGTGTCCCTGCCATGGCTGGGGTCACTGGGGGGGCTTTAAGGACCTTCCAAGCCCATCCATTTATGATTCTAAAGATGTGCTTCCTCTTTGCCTGTCTCTCCCTCTCCAGCCTTCCCCAAGAACAGTTAAACTCTGATATTGATTCAGACAGTCCTTTAAGCATGCAAAGATAAAGTTCATCAGCATAACCAATTTGCAAACATCTAAATTAGCCAGGCACTCTCCCCGCTGCCTTTGTGGGAGATTATAAACTTCCCTCTTTGTTCCAGCATTATTGTGCCGACCATCTGCTCTCAGTTAGCCTTTTCATGAAGATTGAGGCAAGGAAAGCTTATTAAACACTCAACTTCCTTGGTTAATGGCTTTCCCGCTCCTTTTTCAGTTTCCCTTTATTACTGATGCACTTATGGAATGATCTCCTGTTAATTGCCCCCCGCTTTGTCCCTGACCTCTCTGCCCAGCTCTGGGGAGGAAATGCTCACTGAAGGCTTTCAATGCTCTGCCTGAGATTCCTGCACAGGAAATCCATGGAGAATCCAGAACCAGAATCCAAAATTTCTACCCTCCAGTGCCACTGGTGGGTCAGGTCTGCCACGTCACAGAGCAGGGGGTGGCAGGGCCCTGACCCCACTCTCAGCTGGGACCATAGGTGAGGGAAGGCAAAGGAGAGGAAGGGAAGCTGTGGAGATTCAGAAATTCTGTCAATAGGCAATCTGTTCCAATTTCATTAACTTTCTTCCCAGGTTCTCCTCTCCTGACTCACTTTGTTCTCAGTGCATCATCTACATTATTCCTTAGTTCTTTAGAGTTCCCAGGGGGTTCCCCCTTCCTGATCCCCAGGCCACAAATAATTGTTCTCCCTCCCTGATCCTTTTAAAACAGCTGCTGCAGCAAGTTTCACCTTTGGATGTGTGTGACCTCGAAGGCAGAAGAAAAATCCTTCTCAATTACACTGGACAGCTTGTAAACAGATTTCCAAATGCTTCCAGCCCCATGTACGCACACCAGGGCTTGAAAAACCCAGCAGTCCTGGTCCCCGAGCTATAGATCAAGAGAGGCTTCTGGGCTGGATCTGCTTGTGGCACAGCAATTTAGATAATAAGATGGGGAACATAATAACACAACAGTTCAGCCTCACAACTTCATTTTTTTCTGCTCTCACACCAGAGACTGAGGCAATGAAGAGAGCTCTGATTTGCAAAGCTGAATAAAACAAAAGCACAGAGGAACCTGGCTGGGCGTGCTGACCTTCTTTTCAGTTTTCAAGCAACTGGAAACTGAATCTTGCTCAGAACTGGCCATGATCCTTGTTTTCTCATGCAGAGCCATTAACCTCTAACTTACTGAAGCAAGCAAACTGTTATTTGCTGGTATAAAAAAAACCCCTCTGGCCTTCCTCATTTTCTCCTGAGACATCTGAAAATGGGTAAGCTTTGGCAGATCCTAATAGTTCCAACCTGCACAGGATACTGGGAGAAAATAAAAATGCACACTGGGGGTTGCATAATGCAAAATGGCTGAAGGGCAGCAGAAATTTGGAATCTGTCTAAATCCTTGGGAGCTGAGAACAGGAGTGTTGCTTGCAGGGTGCTGCCTTTTTTGGGGTGGGTTGTTGGCTTCATCCCAAGCCTCAGGTAATGATGTCTGGAGGCAGCTCTGGGCAGTGCTGAGGAAAAAAAAATAAAAAGGGTTGTCATTACTTCCACTAAATTAAATGGAAATAATTGTCTCTGAGCAGCATTTCCCTGGTGTGAGGCAGCTCCTCACTGCACATGATGTTTACATTGAGTGCAGCACCTTCAGACACGGGCTGGGGTTTTGGGGTGGCTCTGTGCAGGGCAGGGGTTGGACTCCATCCTTGTGGGTCCCTCCTGCAGCAGGGCAGAGTCCCCGTCCCTGGAGGGGTCTGAGGACCCTGTGGATGTGGCACCTGGGGACAGGGCTGGGCAGGGCTGGGCTCGGTGTCTCTGAGGGCTTTTCCAACCTGAACCTCCTGTGGTGTCTCCTCCCTGCTCTCCAGAGCCCTGTTCCAAGGGAGAACAGTCCCAATACCCAGACTGGAGCTGTGCAAAGATGGACAGCAGGAAAGGAGGAACTGGGAACCAAAGGAAATGTTTTTAGCTGCAGCTCCAACAAGAAATCTTCCCTCCCAGCTCTGTGGAGCTCCAGCCACTTGTAGCCTTTTCTTTCCCTGGCTCTTTCTTTGGTGGAGGAGAAGAAATGCAAAGCTGGGTCTGGAATCCCTCATTGGGAGCCAGGTACAGGCAGAGGGCTCCTGTTTGGTGCTGTGGAGATGATTTTGGATTTGCCAGACTGTTCCAGAGGGAGAGGTTCAGGTGAGAACTGCAGCCAGTGCACTGCAAACTTCTGCCCGGGGGGAGCAGCATGTGGGGGGCTCTGAGAAACAGGAATCCAGAGAAATCAGGTGGTGCTTTTTTCAGCAAGCCTCTTTTTTGACAGAGAATTGAAATATTGAGCCAATTAAAATGCCAAGGACTTTTCAAAACACAGACTTAACAGAGAAAATAGGACTTTAGCAGTAGATGATGTAAGCAAATAAAAAATCCTGCTCACTGGCATTAACAAAAAGTGGTTATAAATGAGTAGGGTTTTTTTCCTTCTTATCCATTGCTTCAAGCAGTCAGTCAATAAAAATGTAACTTTGAGCTCAGTGCTGAAGGGTTTAGGGTCTGTGTGTGGTGGTGGAAGGAGCAGCTCAATGCACCAGTACCTCATGGCATTTTCTCATATATAAACTGAAGAGCCAAAAGACAGATGGTGGTCTAAAGGTCAGCACAATAAAATAGCAGGATTTACTGATTCCCCTCAGAGTTTATGATCCGAGGAAGATCTCTTGTTTCAGTTGATAAGAGTTCCAAAAAGCTGCGTTAAACTTGGAGGGAAGAGGAGGCCGCTGCGGGGTCAGGCACGGTGCGATCCATCCGCCGCTGCCTCCGAGCTCGGGGAAATAATTAACCCAAGCCTGGCTGCTTTTTTTGCCAGAACTCATTCAGGGTCAGGAGGAAAAGGAGTTTTTCTCCTCCCCACAGTGTGTCACTGGGGATATTTGCAGGCAGTGCAGCCTCCCACCTGCAGCCCAGCAGAGTGGAAATGCCACCGTGGGCGCCCCGGCTGCGCCGAGACACGTCCTGTGCCAGACAGAGCGTGTGGAGCCCTCCCAGCAGAAATGCTTCTGGGCTCTCACTTGCCCTTCTCACCCTAGAAAAATAAAGACCTTTGAGTTATTTTAGTTGGTGAATTGGAAACTGTTAAATTGTGCTGAGGCATTGCTTGAAGCAGGAGGGAAAGAAATGGTTGGGAGAGTGCTTTGCTCAGTAATCAGCTGAGCTGGAACTGCCTGTTCTCTGCAGCCACCAGCCATCCAGAGGTTTTTTTCCTCCTGAAGGTCAATAAAAAAAACCTCACCTTTTTTCCAATTTTTAGTTTTATGTGATATTAGGAAAGCTGAATCATGGTTTAGTTCCAAAAAATCTTATTTAACATCTTTCGACAGGCACTTAAGGCCTCCTTCCACCCCGCTGCTACAGGCCCTGGGTTTTTATCACATTTCTGCTGCCTCTGTTAAAGTCTTGTTCTCCAGGTGCAGGGGCTGCACAGAAAAGCAGAATGAGGTTTGTTTTCTTGTTTCCCTCGCTGCCAATGTTTTTACAGAGCTGTTGAACTACACTTGCTGGGTTTTACCTTGACACTTTCATTTGGAGGCAATCTAATCTGTTCTGACTGCAGATTTGAAGGTGGAAGTCCCAGTGCACGGCAGGAACAAGGCATAAATTTCATCACTCGTGACCCATTATCAGGTTTTTTTTTAATCTGCCACTTCAGAAACCGTGTGTTGTTCCACTCCAGGTGCTTTAACAGCTCATTTTCCTTTGGCTGACACTGCTGTGTCACGGTTCATGTCTTTCCTGACATGAAGCTATCAGGTTCCTCCATTTACTCTTCCATTTTATCCCTGCTTACAAATGAGGTTTAGAGAAGCTAAAACCTCTCTGTGGCTGAGGTCTCTCATTTGAGCAGTGTTGCCCTTTGCATTTTATAATTGCTGCTGTACAGCTTCACTTGAAGAGCTGAACATCCTGTGAAATCCTCGCAAGAGTTACTACTTTAAATAAATACTAGAAAGCCAAAGCTGGTTCAGATGCATCAATGAGCCTTTTGTAGATTTATAAATTCCTGAAAAATTAAAATATTTCGAGATTTCCTGGTGTTCCTGTTTTCTCCCAGTGCTCTTTGCCAGATTGGCTTCAAAGCTAGACCAGAATTTGGCCTACCTGTGGTTTTTTTGGTGCTCCTGGTGTTTCCAGTGTGTTCCAGCTGAAGCCAGGGCAGGAACGAGGTGCCCAAAGGCCAGGCTGGCAGCTCTGCTGGTGCCTTCTGCAGGCAGCACAAAAACTGGAGGTGTCACTGTCTGCATTAATATCCCCTCATCCTTGTGTGCAGTCATCTGGTGTTTTTCACCAAACTCACATACATTTTATTTTAAAATGTGGCAGGAGCATGTTTTTCTCTGCCTGCACCCATAAATAGAGCGGGGGGCCGGAGCTGTGCCCCCTCTCCGAGTGATGCAGCGGGGAAATGCGGCACTTTGTCACCTCAGTGGTGACAGCGTGAGTCACGGGGGCCAGGCTCCCCTCGAGGGAGGTGTTGGGCAGCCCAGCCCACGGTGACAACTGGGAGCACTGGGGGAAAGGCTGACGTCACTGGCAGAGCCCTGTGCCAGGAAATCTTCAACACTGCATTTTCCTGAACGTGGCCCTGTCTGTGCCAGGCACTGCGGGGAGAGGAGAGAGGGTGGTGTCTGTCAATGGTCACCCCAGCTCCACATGGAAACCACCCAGCAGGGCTGAGCTGGGCCCAGCAGGAATGAACTGGGTCCAACAGGGCTGAGCTGGGCCCATCAGAGCTGAGCTGGGCCCAGCAGGGCTGAACTGGGCCCATCAGGGCTGAGCTGGGCCCATCAGAGCTGAGCTGGGTCCAGCAGGAATGAACTGGGTCTAGCAGGGCTGAGCTGGGCCCAGCAGGGCTGAACTGGGCCCATCAAAGCTGAGCTGGGCCCATCAAAGCTGAGCTGGGTCCATCAGAGCTGAGCTGGGCCCAGCAGGGCTGAGCTGGGTCCATCAGAGCTGAGCTGGGCCCAGCAGGGCTGAGCTGGATCCAGCACAGTTGATTGGGGCCCATCAGAGTTGAACTGGGCCCATCAGAGCTGATTTGGGTCCAACACAACTGATTTAAATCCAGCAGAGCTGATTTGGGTCCAGCAGAGCTGAACTGGGCCCATCAGAGCTGATTTGGGTCCAACACAACTGATTTAAATCCAGCAGAGCTGATGTGGGTCCCAGCCCCATCCCTGCAGGCCAGCAGCCCTGGGGAGCTGGAGGAGCTCAGCTCTGGAGGTGATTTCACAAGCCTGGCTTTGCTTTTCTTCCCTCCCAGCTCCTCACAGTTATTCCTGTCCTTACAGGCCTTGTAAGGAACAACTGGTTTTTCCTTCCTGTGCTCCAGAGAAGTGGTTTATGAGACAAACAGAGAATTGGCACCTCCTGTGGGGCTGGAAAACCTCACTCCCTTCAGGTCAGCAGGAGCTGCATTCACAGGAGTATTAAGTCCACAGGTTTGGGTAATTTGATAGTAAAGATGTTGTAGGAATGTACAACATGTCATAATTGGGTAATTAGTGCCAAAGCCCTGGTTGCACATGTTGGACTGGGTGTGCTGGAGGCTTTTCCAGCCCCAGTGATCCCATGGGGTGTGTCCCTCTCACAGGACAAGTTTTCCATGGGATACAGGTGCAATACCGAGTTCCAGAGTGGGAAGAGCTGGGAACTTGGCCAGGCTACGGCCACGGGGGGATTCCCCCTAAAACCCCAAGGTGGGAGATCCCTCCTGAGCTCCTCAGCAGTGCCAGAGGGGTCTGCCCCCCATTTCCACACTGCACGCTCCAGGAGCTGCGCTGCCATTAGGGAAAAATCATTTTATTTTGAATTATGAATATTATAGACATTGTCTCTTCTCCTGTTTCTTTTTTCCTTTTCGGTTCTGTGAATAATCCGTTTGCTGGCAGTGTTTGATGACCCTGTTTGCCTGCAGCTGGCTGTGCTCTCGGTGCTGGAAGGTTTTCCCTGGGAATTAGATATCACTGAGATATACAAGTGCTGCTCCAACCAGTCCTGCCTCTGACAAAGGAACAGGAATGTAATGGAGTTTTTCAGTGTTCTATTATAACTCTACCATATATTACTTATACAGTACCTACCTGGGGGTAATATATTTATTTTATTCCCTGGCAATTCAGAAGTGCCTGGGGGAAGAAGGGAAAAAAAAGAAGCTTTGCTAAAACCAAAAATGATAAAAAATTGTTATTTCATCCCAGAATCAACAAAGTAGCCAATTTGACCTTGCATTAGATATTTCATTTTAGTTGCTAAGTGATTTACTATTTTTTAACATAGCATAACATTCAAAGTGAAATATTTGACATGAAGAATTTTGATAAGAAAGAAATGTTACTTAAGCACTAAAAAATTAAGACAACTTGTGGCAATTGATGGACAGCTGTGCAGGATTTGGCAGCCTGCAATGGGTTTTTTTTCCAAAAGGAGAAGTTTTTTAACAAACTTTTCCCCAGCTCAAGGTCAGCCCAGCCACACACATATACCATGCTGAGCGTTCAGTCAGACCTGCAGAGATTTATGGGCTTAAGAGAGGAAATTTATCCTCAGTGCCTGCACTCCCTAAAATGTAGTAAATAGTAACCCCTGAGGGAGAGCTGCTGGGTGAAGCTCCAGAGGTGGAGACGTGATTTCCATCCCACCACCACCCCCAGCCATAGCTGCTCTTTATTTCATTTGTCATCCAAACACTGCTGTGTTTCCTTGGGGTTTTTTATGATCACGGACTCCCAGAATAGTTCAGATCTTGAATTTCATTCAGTGCCACCCCTGCCATGGGCAGGGACACCTCCTGCTGCCCCAGGCTGCTCCCAGCCCTGCCCTGGCCACTTCCAGGGATCCACAGCTGCTCTGGGCTCCTTGCCTTTCTCTCCAGCTAGATTTGCTCCCCTTTTCCTCCCTTTTTCCAGCCAATCCCTCTCCCCACGACGATGGAGCGAAGGCATTTGTGTGATCTCATCTATCAGGAGAGCGCTGACGTCGTCTCTCAGCTGCCCCAAATTAAAACAATCCATTTTTGTGGCTGTGAATCCTCACCCACCGTGCCAGGGAGGGCAGCTGGGGAGGAGGAACGTCCAGGGCCCTGAATGGGATGTTTGGAGAGAGCCACGGTTAAAACTACAGCGAGTTGTGTTCCTCTCGTAGCTGGGACATGGTGGCACCTTTAAAAGGAATTATTTTTCACTGTGTGGGTATTTTAATCCTTTCTTTACGTTTCCTTTTAGAACCATATTTATAATTTAAAGCCCACCTCGTGTGTGCCTTAATCTGAGATTCTCGTTTGATTTTATTTTATATCTGTGATATAAATCTTTGATCCTTATTTTAGCTTTGTCTGGAATGCAACCACTAAGGAACATGCTAAAGATGTCTCTGATTTTCTGTCAGGATCAGGATCTTCACAGAATTCAGTGTAAGGTAATGCTTCTTCAGTCTAGTTCTCACATTTTAAGAATAAAAGTCAATGAAATGCCACTACAGATACATTTTTCTGGTGCTGTAAATTGCATTTTGATGAATCTTCACTCCTGAACCAGCCCTCCTTCAGCAGTGCCAGGAAGCCTCTCTTGTTGCTTCTAGCAAGAATTGTCATGGTGATGCATTCTGTTGACCACATTTTTGAAACACAGATTGTTTCTAATTTTGTTTCTCCAATTTACTCTGGGTACTGCACCATCTCTGTTTCAGTCCTCGCTCTCTGTTCTTTGGAGGATTTTTATCACGACAAACCGTGAAAATCCACCCAGGAGGATCTGCCCCATCTCCTTCACGTGTGCCAAACGTGCTGCTGGGGAAGGCTCTGCACAGCCACCCACGTGAGGAGCAGCGAGGAGCTGGGAAAGGGGCTCAGCCTGGAGAAAATGGCCTTGGGGGCCCTTGGGACTCTGCAGCTCCCTGACAGGAGGGGCAGCCCAGGGGGAGTCCTGTTCTCCTGGGAAATGAGAGACAGCTGGAGAGGAAATGGCCTCAAAATGTACCAGAGTGGCTCGGGGTGAACAGCAGCAGGAATTTCCCCATGGAAAGGGAGCTCAGGCACTGGAACTGCCCAGGGAGGTTTGAGTGTCCATCCCTGGAGTGCCCAGGGAAGGGCTGGAGGTGGCACTGGGGGCTCTGGGCTGGGGACAGGGTGGGGATTGGGCACAGCTGGGACTGGATGGGCTGGGAAGGCTTTTCCAACCTCAGGATCCTGGGATTGCAGAGGGTCCCTGTGAGCTGCCCTTGCAGGAGGGTGACTGCAGCCACCACAGCAGATGTCCTCGAGATGCTGAATTGCTCTCTGGCTGTGGAGGAGAAGAGGGCAGAGCAGCAGGGCAGGGAGCACAGGGCTCCTTCCAGGGCTGGCTGTGCCTCTGTGGCGAGGCCAGGCCATGCCCTGAGGAGCTCTCAGCCTCAGAGAGGCTGGCAAGCTTTTAAGTGAGCTGAGAGCTCCACGAAGAAATTAAATTTGGCAGTGAAAGTGCAGTACTTAGGTTCCTCTCAAGTAGTCTTGAGATATAAAAGCGTTTCTGTGGGAGTTCTTGGCTGAGTGTGAGGGCTGAGAGGAGTCCAGCAGCCTGTGGAGTGCTGCTGCTTGATTTGCTGCATCGTGGTGGCGACGGCTCCAAGAGCAAGGGTTGGCCTGGGTTTGAGAGAGGGATTTCTTGTGCATCCCTGCAAGGACAGAGGTTCTGCTGAGGGGCTGGGAAGGGAGCCTGGAGCTGCCACCCAAGCCCTAAAAGCAGAGGAAAACTGGATGCTGAATCAGCAGCACTTCTGTTGGTGCTTCTGGCTTCCTCCTGCACAGCCCTGAGTCAGCCCCAGAGCTGTGGGATGGAGCATTCCCCTCCTGTCCTGATCCCTGGGATTGATGGGCACTGTGCCTGGGAATCCTGGCACAGGCTGGGCTGGGGGGACCTCAGAGAACCATTCACCCCTGCCACAGGCAGGGACAGCACAGCAGCTTTTTAAGGAATGGGCAGATGGGATCATCCAGGCTCCAGGAGAGATCTGCCATAGCTCCCAGGGGATGGGGAACAGGGAGCAAGGTGAAATGTGGGCAGCTTCTCAGGGCTCTGAGAGGCTTCTCACATCCACATCCCACATGGCTGCTGAAGGGATGTGCTGTGTCCAGCCATGGACAGGGACAGGGAAACACTGGGACAGTGTTTGTGGATGTTGCCAAGACAAACAGCTTTATTTCTGCATAGAGAATGTTATTTCTGCATAGGGAATGTTATTTCTGCTCTCCCTAATCTCCATAGGCAGAGCTGTCTTGAGTTTTTCAAATAATGAAGCCAAGCATGTTTTGCATATTATATACCCAAGAATATTATGCTTTCTTCTGTTGTTCAAGAAATAACAAATTGAATTTGAGGAATGCTGTTGGTTTTGGCACAGTTTCAGAGAGAACATGCGGAAGGAAAGGAAATCCTTCAAGGAGAAGTGGAAGAGGATGAAAGCTGCTGGGTCCTGCTTCCCCTTTCCACATCCAGAGGTGTCCTTGCTCAGGGACCTGCAGGGGACCAACCCCAGGCAGCTGGGAAGGCTGAGCTCCACCTGCACGACAGACAATGCCAGGCTGTGTGCAAACATAAATATTTTCTATAGGAACAGAAAATTTGAAGGGAAGTCTAAGAACATGTGGGAACAAAGGCTTGAAAGATGTCTCAGTGGAAACTCAGCTCATCCCAAGGCTGAGGAACAAGCACAGAACGTGAGGAACAAGGTCCTAGGATATGAAGGAAAATGTGTTTGTTTTCAACAAAAATCTTGATTTAGAAGAGGTGACAATTCCCTAGGGTTTATACAAATATCAGCAAGGGTTTTTGTTTTAAATTACAAGGACATTTTGGCATCAGCTTGGCAGAAATGCAAATGATTCCATCATGAACGAGCAGCCTTGTTTGCCAGCGAAGAGGAGTCTGGAGAAGCTCTGTGTGCCCCTGAACTCCAGGAGTGGTGCCACAGAGTTCTGTGATTTTATTGCAGGAACGATAAACTGCAGGACTCATCTCGATGGGAATCTGCCGGTTCTGTGGCTGCATTCCCTGCTTTCTCCATCCCAGGCACCGCTCTGCTTTCTGCCCACCTTCTATAGGAGCAGTAAAAATTCCCAAAGCGCTGGTGGTGGGAGCAGGAGCAGCCTGGGGTCAGTCCCTGTCCCTGGCAGCATCCCTGCTGGAGGAGAGCTGCGCTTCCAGAGAGGAGGGAGAGCAGAGGAGGCAGCCCCGGTGCTCTGCTGTCATGGCAACGAGGCCGGGAACGCCGGATCGACTGGAGCCGAGCATCCCA
>NC_031781.1:19471657-19477227 GCF_001522545.3 Parus major
TCAGCTGGGAGCTGGCTCTTCCCCATCCCAGACTGGACATTCCTGGCACAGAGCTTTGGGAAGGGAGGGTGGTGGGGCTGGAAGGAAGGGAGGGATTGCTGCTGATGTGGGAGCAGCCACAAGCTGCCATTACCCTCCAGGGCCATCATCAAACACCCAAAGCCACCTGAAATCCTGGATTGTGGATGCTGGGTGCTCCTGGTCCAGAGCTCCTGCTGGGATCCAGCTGTGCCCCAGCCCCAGGCACCCCTCAGGGTCAGGAGCTGGAATTGCAGAGTGCAGGGGATGGCACAGGGGAAACCTGACCCTGCCTGGAACCCCCAAACAGAGAATTCCCTGCCCCTTCAACCCTTGCCAGTGCTGCACCTCAATGCTCTTCTCTCTGCACTCTCCTTAATGCTACTATTAGGAACTGCTTTAAAACCTGGTTTGGTAACATTTGTTGTGATTTCAATAATTCTTAAGGACAATTTTTTATATATATATGGCATTGGTCAACTTGTGGATCTGGCAGCTTTTTTGTAAGAAAGACTTTTAAGGTGAAAATATCAAAATATTTGAGCAGTTGAATTATGGTTGTAGTTTTCCACACCTGGTTTTTGCTCTGATCTCACATTCTCTCCTCAGTAAAGGGCTTAGCATATTTTATTTTATTTTTAAGTATAAGTTTTTTGATGAAGAGAGCATCTTAAGCACGTAGCAGGGGTGAGGTGTGAGACCTGTGTTGCTGAATGTGAGCACCCACACCCCCAAGTCCCCAGCCTGGTCTCAGCTCCATTCTTCATTCAGTGCCAGAGCACATTTGGATTTATGTGAGACCCTTGAAAAAATGGGTTTATAGTGAGCACAAACAGAAACTCACCTGGAATTGATCCTTTCATCCAGAGCAGTCAAATCTTGTCCTCTTTGCCTATTTTCACACCTTCCTCAGCTCAGAATTGAGGGAACCAATCTAAACAAACCCAGATTGCCTCAGAACAAATGGCTTTTCTTGTCTCCAAGTCCTCTAAACCCGGTTTCTGAAGCTGGTTTTTAATTTAGTTTGAAGCTGTTTTCCAAAAAGAAGAGATGTTTTAGGAAACTCCTGCAGATATTGACAAAGGAAGATTTTCACATAGTTGATTTTACGTCTGGATTGGATTTTATTGGATAACCACTATTTTTCCTAGAAAACAACCCTGCCTTTTTCCTGGTCCTTGTTTCCTGGTTTGGGTTTTCTCACCTGTTGAGAATGCAGTTGATGAAAAAATGTCAATATTTTAATTGTTAAAAGAGAAGAGTCTGAGGTTTGTTGGGAGATATTCAGCACTTGCTGGGATATTTTTTATTTGCTGGATGTTTCTATTGCTCTGTAAAGAAGTTCCTGTTGGAGAGGTAACTCTGCAGAAGTGAGAGGAACTAATTCACACTGTGATAAAATAGTTATGGAAATGAGATGGGGAGGGCTCATTTATCTGAAAGATTACTCAGGAATAGCATCAATCACCAGTATTGGATAATGAAACCCCACTGGAAAAGCAACACTGTGGCCCCTCATATCTGAGCACAGAGAAGGGGATTTAGCAGCTTCCTGGGGGGATTTTATAGCTGCTATAAATAGATGGCACCAATATTATTTTGCAGTTAGCTTTGCCTTTGTGCAGCATGGGCAAATGATTGGGTTTGCTGGCAAAGCTCAGTGCTCTGAAAAGGTCAGGACCTCATAAAAAAAAAATAAATCCAGAAATGTTGCACTTAATTAAAAATAATATCAAGATAAGTAATATTTTAAGATTGAACGTAACATGTGTAATATGCAGTGAGTAAATTGGGAATTCTGAGACACAAATAGCACAGAATCCCTGAATGGTTTGTGTGGGAAGGGACCTTAAAGCTCCTCACGTCCCTCTCCACTGGCACACCTGACTGAGCAACAATTGGATGGGAAGGGCCTGGAGCCTGAGGGGTTCAGCTTTAGCCCATCCATCTTTGCTACAAACCAGAGCAAAGCCTGCTTCCCTCCTCCCGTGCCAAGGGCAGCATCCTGAGCTGGGGGTGCGACTGGCACGGCTTTTCTTTGGGGTGGGCAGCTCCAGCTGTGGGGCTGTGCTGTCTCCAGCCCTCTGGGGCACAGGAATGGATGCTCTGGGAGGGAAATGCAGCAGGCAGAGCTGTGGGGAGAGGGAGGGTCCTGCCTGTGGCTGCAGAGCCTGGAGACCACAGAACTCAGCAGAGCTCCCCTCCTCCTCAGACAGGGGGAAAAACACTGGTGGGCAGAGTTAGATGGGATCTTGGGCAGGAAATGTTCCCTGGCAGGGTGGAGAACCCTGGCACAGAATTCCCAGAGCAGCTGGGGCTGCCCCTGGATCCCTGGAATGTCCAAGGCCAGGCTGGACATTGTGGACAGCCTGGGACAGTGGGAGGTGTCCCTGCCATGGCTGGGGTGGGATGGGATTTAAGTCTCCTTCCCACCTCAATCCTTCTGGGATTCTGGGAAGTTTTTGTCTATCAGGTACACAACCATCAAGGGATGGGCAGTAAATCCCAGCAAACCTGTGAAGAATGATGGGATGTGCAGGACAGATCCAGCTGGGGCACACAGGGTTTATTCAGTCAGTCATTAAACATCTGCCCCAGAGCAGCTCTGCAGCACATCCTTCCCCACACTCACACACCAGATTAGCTCAGATTGCCTCTGTCTATTATTTGTAACCAAAAAAACCCAAAACCTTTAATTTCATATTGTTACAGCAAAAGAATTGGTTTAATTAGTTAAACCTTTCCAGCTGCAGAGAGAAGGAGATGTGTGATTTTTCATTTCAGGCCATGCTGTGCTCTCAGGACAGTCTGAGAGCAGAGGAGAGACTCCTCAGAGATTGTTCTTTTGATTTTCATGCAAAACTCTCTGCTCACGTCACCGAGGAGCAAGTCTCCATAGCAAGGAGTTGTGCTGGCTCAGATCCCCTCTGCAGACGGCTCCGGCTGGAAAACAAGGCAGATGATCTAAATTGGAGGTAATAGGTAGGAATGTGGGATGCAAGAAGATTGCAGATGCACCCTGAAACCTGCAAGATTAATGAGTTTGTGCATCTGCAAAATCCTGCCTGGGAGCGCTGCTGAAACCTCAGGCAATAAAAAGCACAGGTACCCAACCTTTAGGAGCCCCTCTCAGGCTGTAGCATGGCCAGCAAGAGAGTTAAAAATGTTTATTTGTAGGTGGGGGAATTCTGGCCTGAGATCTGAGAGGCTTTTCCTTTCTCCACTCTGCACAGGATCCCTGCTGAAGTTGTTAAACCATAGGCAGCCATACCTTCCTCCTCAGTCCCTTCTTTTAAAGGCAGGTGAAGTTTAATATTTAAACTTTTATCTTGCAAAATTCAATTTATTTATTTCTTTATTTTAAAGCAGGGCAATCCCACAGTCCCAGAGCGTGGGTGGCCATCAAGCAAACCAAGGCAGTGTCCTGCTGGAATCCCAAATCCCCCACATCCCTGCCTGGCCCCGGGCTCTGGTGCCTCCTGCTCTGCCTGGGGGCCTCTCCCTGTGCTGGCTGAGGTGGGAAATTCTTCCTCTCACGTTTCTGCAGGCAGCTCTCATTGGCACCTGGCTGTTCCTGCCCGTTATTCGTGGCACGAGGAGCACGAGGACAGCCAAACGCAGCGAGCCCCCCTGCCATGCTTCCCAAATACAGATGAGGCAAGAAAAGCCATAAAAGCTTCTGAAGCCTCCTAATTTCTCCCCTTTGGATCATCTGTCATAAAACCTCACTGGAGATGGGATGTGCTCACTCAGAGGTAGAGCTAATGTGCTTTTTGATGCTGTTGTTTGTGAAATCTCTGACTTATTAGCAATAAATCCCGGGGCTGTGCTTGGCCTGGAGGAAAGGAGATTTTTGCCAGCCTGTACTTTGTAGGTGGCACTTGAGAAATGCTGCCCTCAGCTTTGGGAAGTGCAGGAAGGCTCTAGAAGTGGTTGGGTGCTGAGCTTGAGGAGAGGAATCCCCAAAAACTCAGATTTTGGGAGACAGAGTCTATCAGAACCAAGTGGGGAACAGCTGCTGGAGTGCAGCTCCTGCCAAGTAAAAGCTGAAACCAAACTGGCAGAAACACCAGGGACAATTTTTAAATTTTTTTTTTTCCAAAAAGCTCTACTCTTTGGGTGTAGAAACCTAGAAAATGTGTTTTTCTTGCTGTTTCCTGCTCAGGGGACCTGGCAGGCTGCTCCTAAAAGCGTGTGCCACTTCTGCAGCCATGGGCAAGGTGTGATCCCGAGCTCACCTTTGGTTGTGCAGTGCAGACAGGGCCACAGCATCTCCTCCCACACAAATCCCTCTGGAATTTGCTGCTCCTGAGTTTTCCCCAGCAGGGTTTCAGAGCTGTGCAGCATCCCAGAAACAACAGGGATCCTAAATGTGGGCAGAGTCTTTCAGGGAGGGATGGAAGGGCCGCACATCCCAGCTCAGGACAGGGAAATGAAGGATTTTCCTCACTTTGTCCATCCAGGTGGATTTTGGCAGCTCTCAGGATGCCCTCGGAGCAGGGGGGTGAGAGCTGTCCTGCCCCAGCAATGGATGCTCCTCCTTCTGCAAAATTCTGGAGATCTAACATCAGAACATCATGCCTGACATTAAAGGTGAGCTCATGCTACACTGACTGTGTTCCTGGAGGTCTCATCTGGGAATAAAAAGTTTAAATTTGTTGATAAATAGTGATTCATTCTCAAAAAAAAGTAAAATTTAAAAATATCATACTTTTCTTAATTCAACTCTTGGAATTTTTGGTTAATATCTGACTCCAAGGTCTGATCCATCTCCAATTCATCCTTTCTTGTCTAGCTAGTTTTAATAATTGCAACACCCTCCACTATTGTTTTGTTTAGGTAATAAAGATCAATTCAGCCTGAAGAAAATTCATTTTCCTGATTCACGTGGTTTTGGGTTTCTTTTTTTTTTTTTCTTTTCTCGTTTCTTGTAGTTTTTAAATGAATTCTAGAAAATAGCAATGAAAATATGGGAGGGAAGTCTGAAGTAAACATTGATTTTTACAGTGCAATAATTTATGGTACCAACTTAATAAGTGGTGTGACACAAGCAGCTCACCCCCATTTATCATGCATTGATAGTTTGATTCCAGAACTTTTAACACCACTGCTCGCTGTGACATAATAAAGGACCTGCCAACATTCCCATTAGAACCATGAGATTTTAGGAGTTCTGCTTCAGCTATAAATATCAGTATTTGGAATCTATGAATTATTTTGCAGAGTAACAACCTCAGAATGACTTGTTCCAGCAGCTATGAAGAAATAAGACTTGGACATTCTTGAACTTTGGGAGGACATCTGCCTCTTTCCAGAAGAAAAGGCTCAGGGATGCTTTTCATTATGTCCACCAGCACAAGTTCACCAGCTCCAGACAGCTCCTGAGCTCAAATAAATCTCTTTAATTCCACAGATGGCAAGGAGGAGACGGCAATTTTCGTTAAAAGGTTCTGGTGAGAGCTGGCTGGCAGAATGGCTCCAGGCTCATCCACAGCTCCAGGAGCTGGGGCTTGGGCAGGGCAGGAGGAGCAGCTGACTCCAGCTGTGCTCTC